>NW_008670971.1:0-1542 GCF_000695815.1 Acanthisitta chloris
CCCACGGCTCTGGCTACAAGGCCTTCCCACAGGCACACAGGGACAGCAAGGTGGCGACAGACAGCTCCCCGGAGGTGGGGAGGGGGGTTACCATGTGGTTGGGGTGTTAGGACATGGTTGTGGGGTTAGGGTGGGGTTGGGAGGGTCTAAGACATGGTATGGGGGGCAAAGATGCGGTTAGGGGGGTCTAGGACAGGACGTGGTATGGGGGGCTGGGAGGGGGTAGGGGGGATAGGATGTGGTTGGGGGGATCTTCGATGTGGTTTGAGGAATTCCTGCATGGTTAGTGCCTGGTTGGGGGGCTAGGACATGGTTGGGCTAGGACAAGGTCAGGGGGGCTAGGATGAGGTTGGGGGGGCTGGTGCATGGTGATGGAGTCACCATCCCTGGAGGTGCTCAAGGAGATGTGGACATGGCACTTAGTGCCCCATGATCTAGTGGCCATGGAGGTGTTAGGTGATGGGTTGGAATTGCTGACCTCAGAGGGTTTTTCCAACCTGATTCATTCTGGAATTCTATGGGAAATCCAAGTGTGGAATCCACCCATGGATGGCAAACCCAGTGTGGGTGTGCTCAGCCTGAGGTGTGTGCACATCTCCTGACCCTGCAGAGCTGTGAAGACAAAGCCAGGGATGGTTTTTTCCCCTCCCTCATACCCAACCTAGAGGATTTGGGGAGAAGACAGGAGCAAGTGGCACTTGGGTTGCTTGATGTGTCCCCACACTGGTCACTGTGACTGGAGGGGAGGAGCTGCAGCTTTTGGCCCTTTCTCACATTTCTGAGGGTTGAACATTGAGCTGATCTTGCTCCTAACCCAAACCTCTGATCTCCTCATGCAGTTCTTACCCACCAAACTCAGTGGTTTCACCTGCCCTGCTGGAAATGCCTCCTGTGCCCTCAACTACAGCCCAGGTAAGAGCATCTGCTGCCCTCCAGGGTGACTTTGCAACCTGTGGGGGGAGGCAGATGTGACTCTGCTGATCTCTGCTGTGTTTCTCCTGCAGAAGTTCCTTCTGCTGAGACCTACAGGGCAGTGGCAGAACCTAGAACCTTCGGCCCTGGTGCCAACGGGCAGTGGAGGGGCTCAGGACCCCCCGTAGGCTCTGTGCCTCAGAAGCCAAGGCTGAGCAGAAGTTCTTACCTTGAAGCTCGTAAAAATCCCAGGTGGGTACAGCTCAACCCTCCCCATGGGGAGAACTCACCCCCACAAACCTCTGGTGGGACTTCAGGGTGGGGATTTGAGCATAGGTCAGCGTTGGGTGGGACTATTGGTGGTTTTTTGGGCTTGAAAACCTTCTTGATGTGAAGAGAGTGGTCACAGCACCAAACCAGATGGATCAAGGAGTGTTTGATGTTCTCATGCTCCTGGGGGGATTTTGGGGGTGTCCTGTGCAGGGCCAAGAGTTGGACTTGGTGATTCTCTCCCTCTGCTCTGCTCCACCTGGAGTGCTGGGACAGTTCTGGGTCCCAACATGGAACTGTTGGAGCAAATACAGAGGAGGCCATGAGGCTGGTGGGGAATTGGAGAACCTTCCCCTGAGG
>NW_008670971.1:1568-5250 GCF_000695815.1 Acanthisitta chloris
CTCCAAGGAGCTGCAGCAGCTCCAGGGAAGCGGCAGAGGGACTTGGGGAGGAGCTGCAGGGACAGGACGAGGAGGAATGGGGAGAAATGGAGAGAGGGAAAGTTAGGGGAGATCTTAGGGAGAAGTTTTCCCTGGGAGGGTGGTGAGACACTGGCACAGGTTGTCCAGGGAGGGTGTGGATGCCCCAAGGAGATTGTGGATACCCCAGGGAGGTTGTGGTTGCCCCAAGGTGGTTGTGGATTCCCCAGGCCAAACCTTTACAACTCCCAAAAGTTCCTCGCAGTGGCCAAACCAGGGAAGGATTTCTGCAGAAGTGCCAAATCCACCTGGTGTTGGTGTTTCTCAGGGGGGTTTGGTGAGTCTGAGGGAGGGAGTGGAGAGAAGGGAGGCAGGAGAGGGAATCTGCTGTTATCCCTGAATAAAAACAGGAATTGAAGATGTCTCCTGGGAAGGCTCAGCCATTTTGAGGTGTCTGAGGGCAGTGGGAGCAGCTGGATCTGGTGGGAAGCTCCATACTGGGATTTCCAGGCCTTGCAGTGCCACCTGGTGGAATCTCTTCGGGGGTGTTTGGGATGGAGTTCACACCATAGAATCCCAGAGAAAACAAGGCTGGAAAAGCTCTCTGAGATCAGCAAGTCCAATGCATCACCTAACACCTCCATGGCAACCAGACCATGGCACTGAGTTGTTCCTTGAACATCTCCAAGGGTGGTGACTCCACCACCTCCCTGGGCAGCACATTCCAAGATCTAACCACCCTTTCCATGGAGAAGTTCCTCCTGGTGTTCAACCTGAACCTCCCTTGGTGCCGTTTGAGGTGTTTCCTCTTGTCCTGTGGGAAGATCCCAACCCCTACCTGGGTCCAACCTCCTGTCAGGGAGTTGTAGAGAGTGATAAAGTCACCCCTGAGCCTCTTCTTCTCCAGGCTGGGAATGTCCAGTTCTTTCAGCCTCTCCTTACAGGACTTGGGCTCCAGAGCCTAAAGCTTTGAGGTGGTTCTCAATGCCCTAAAGGTCTCCAAGCTCTAAAGCTTTGAGGTGGGTCTCAAGCTCTAAAGGTTTGAGATGGTTCTGAAGACATCGATCACAATTCCTGGTTGAGTTTAGGGGAGAGTAGAATCCACAGACTAAACCAAGCAACCAAGGACCAACCATGGGGTGAAACTAAAAGCGCTTTTGGGATTTCTTTTCCCTCCTTACAGTGGGACATCCAACAGTTTTGTAGGCAAATCCAACCACCACTGCCATTCCTCAGCCTTCCCCATGAAACCTGCCCAGAGTCCCTCCTGGACGGGGCCATGTCGCCGCAGCCTGCTCAGCCCCAAGAAGACACCCAGGAGGTTCATCAGCACAGCTGAGGAGGTAAGGAACAGGCTGAGGGGTTGGTTGGGAGCTTGGTGGGTCTGAGGAGACCTTGTTTGGGGCAGCTCAAACTGAGTTCTGGCTGTTGGGTTTGCTCCTTCTGCCAGGCAGGAGTTGGTTTGGAGTTCAGGCCTCAAGTTCAGGAGGGAATTGCTTAGAGATCATCCAGTCCCAACCTCCTGCCCTAGGAAGTGACATCTCCCACCAGAGCAGGTTGGGCAAGGGTTTGGCCCACCTGGAATGGATAGTGATAGGGTTGGAGCATCCATGGCCTCCTTGGGGCAGCCACAACCTCCTTGGGGCAGCCACAGCTTCTCCCTGGACAACCTGTGCTAGTGTCCTACCACCCTCACAGTTAGAACTTCTCCCTGATATCTCACCTAACTTTTCCTCTCTCCATTTCTCCCCATTCCTCCTTGTCCTGTCCCTGCAGCTCCTACCCAAGTCCCTCTGCTGCTTCCCTGGAGCTCCTTGAAGGTCTCCACACAACCTTCTCCTCTCCAGGCTGAGGAACCCCAACCCTCTCAGCCTGTCCTTGTAGGAAAGATGCTCCAGTTGGCCTGGTTGAACTCCTCAAGACTCTTAGATGTGTCCACACCCTACAAGTCTCATCTCCCTGTGGCTCTCAGGGTTCCCAGTGTCTCTGTTGAAGTCTTGGAGTGTGTTGGGATCCCCCAGCCTGTTGACTTAGATCCTTCTGGTTGTTTCCCTGCAGACTGTGAGAGAGGAAGAGAGAGAGATCTACAGGCAGCTCCTCCAGATGGTCACGGGGAAGCAATTCTCCACATCTAAACCCTCTTCCCTCTTCCCCTTCCACCTGTGAGTACCAACCTGCTCCACTTCCTCCCCCAGCACCACTTGTCTTTGCTGGGAACTCACATCCTCCTTCCAACTTAGGTCCAGGTGTTCCAATTCCAGCAAACCTCTTGTGAAAGAATCTCCCTTGGAGAACTCCAAGCTCTTTGAAGCTCCTAGTGTTCCACCAGCCACATCCACCAGCGTTCTCAGGGCCCAGGAGCAGCCCCAGCCCAAACCAGCTCTCTACTCTGCCCCCACTTACCCCTCCAGTATCTTCCAGTCCACTAACTCCACAGCCCAACAGCAGCAGGAACGTCCACCAGCATCCAACACACAGTCTGAAGGTAAAACAACCCCAACCAACCCCAGATCATCTCCCAAAAACCTGACCATGGGCTCAAATCACTGTGGAAAACCCATTTTTTCCCCTCCCTCTGTTTAGTTTGGGCTCCTGGAGAAGCTGGTGGTGATTGTGGAAATGATATTCCATACTCTTCTCTCTCTTTAGGGTCAGACTCTGTCATTTTTCTCAAGGTAAAGGATTCCAGAACTCCAGCACCGAGGTAAGAACCTGGGAAATGGTGGGTGGAGGAACTTTGGAAGGTTCAGTCCATGGGGAGGTGACCAAGGGCTTTGTGACTCTTCTCATGAAGAGAGTTTGCTGTAGCTCCAAGAACTTGAGGGAGATGAAGCAAAGCTCTTGTTTGGAGACCTGGCTGTGAGTTGCTGTGTCTCTCAGTAGGTCCTAGACCTGGGGAAGGCCACAGATAACACCTCAGGACCATCTGTAGTGATGGTCCCCAGGGCTCAGTGCTGGGGCAGGTCCTGGAGAACATCTGAGTGATCATCTGGACATGGGGAGTGAGTGAACCTCAGGATATTTGAAGGTGGCACCAAGTTGGGTTGGAGTGTGGATCTGCCTGAGGGTAGGAAGAGAGATCTGGAAAGGTCTACAGGGAGATCTGGAGAGACCCATCCATGGGTTGAGGACATTGCAGGAGGGTCAGTGAGACCAAGGGTTGGTCCTGCCCTTTAGGAGGTGGAAGGGTCTACAGAGAGACCTGAAGAGACTCATCCATGGGCTGAGGATCTGGGTTAGGGTTTGGGGGTCACAGCAGTGACAGGTCAAGGGTTGGACTTGATGACCTTAGAGGTCTCTTCCAAACTTGATGAGTCCATGAGTAGAGGGAATGTCCATGAGCTGAGCCAGAAGAGAGGAAGAGGAGACATCACTGGAGTAGACATTGGAATGTTGCTCATGGAGGTGGTGGAGTCACCACCCCTGGAGGTGTCTCAGGTGTCTGATGTGGCCCTGGAGGATCTGCTTAGGGTTTGGGAGTCACAGGAGTGACAGGTCCAGAGTTGGCCTTGATGCTCTCGGAGTTCTCCTCCAACCTTGATGATTCCATGTCTCCATGACCTCCTTCCCCCACGATGAACACTTATACCTCTCCTTCCTTTCCCTTTCCAGCCTTCCCTTCTTCCAGGCAGAGCTATGGATCAAAGAGCTGTAAGTACATCAT
>NW_008670971.1:5279-7591 GCF_000695815.1 Acanthisitta chloris
ATGATCATGAGGAGAAACCAACCACGTTTCTCAACTTTGCTTTGCAGGACGAGTGTCTATGACTCGCGTGCTCGGGAGAGGTGGAGACAGATCGAGGAGCAAAAGGCCTTGGCCTTGCAGCTGCAGAGCCAGGTGAGGACACAGGTCCAAGGGGTAAATCACCCAAGAAGAAGGAAAATGGGAGCGGGAAGAAGACAAAAATCAGCTCCTTTGGAGGTCTCAGGGCTTGGTTGTCTCCTCAGAACTCTTGGCTGGGCTAAACAGGAGGGGAATCTCCTGATACCAGGGGAAACTTCTCCTGATACCAAATCCAGAAGTTTGGATTGGGTATCAGGAGAAGTTTCTTCCCTGGAAGGTTGGTCAAGTGTTGGAACACTGGAATTAGTGTCCATGAAAGAATTCAGACAGCCATGTGGATGCAGTGCTGCAGGAATGGGTGACCTGCTGGTCTCAGAGAGCTTTGCCAACCTTCAGAGTTCTCTGGTGCTCATTGGTCCTTCTCCATGTCCCTTTGCTTCTCCTGCAACTTGAATCCCATCAGGGAGTCATGGGAGATCCCAGGATGGCTTGATGATCTCAGAGGGCTTTTCCAGCCTTGAGTTCTGTGGTGCTCAGTGTTCCTTCTCTGTGTCCTTTTCCATCTCCTGGAGGAATTGAATCCCTTCAGAATATCTCAGGTTGGAAGGACTCATAAGGATCATTGAGGACAACTCCTGTCCCTGCATAGATACCCCAAAAATCTCACTCTGGGCCTGACAGTGTTGGCCAAACTCTCCTGTCCTTTTCCATCACCTGGAGGAGTTGAATCCCTTCAGAATATCTCAGGTTGGAAGGACTCATAAGGATCATTGAGGACAACTCCTGTCCCTGCATAGATACCCCAAAAATCTCACTCTGGGCCTGACAGTGTTGGCCAAACTCTCCTGTCCTTTTCCATCTCCTGGAGGAGTTGAATCCCTTCAGAATATCTCAGGTTGGAAGGACTCATAAGGATCATTGAGGACAACTCCTGTCCCTGCATAGATACCCCAAAAATCTCACTCTGGGCCTGACAGTGTTGGCCAAACTCTCCTGTCCTTTTCCATCACCTGGTCCTGGGGAGTTGTGCCAGTGCCTCTGGGGGAAGAGCCTTCTCCTGATCTCCAACCCAACCCTGTCCCAGTGCCCAAACACCTCTGGGGGAAGAGCCTTCTCCTGATCTCCAACCCACCTCTGACCCAGCTCCAGCTGTTCATGTCCCCTCAGGCCCCCAAGAGGTGAATTCCTTGGTCTCCACCTAATTCCAAGGTCTCTTGTTCAGAGGCTGCAGGAACAGGAACACTCAGTGCAGGATCTGGTGGATCTGAACCTCCGAGTGCCCCTGGAGAAGGAGATTCCTGTCACAGTGGTCCCAGAGGAGAAGGAAGATGCTAAGTCAGCTGAGAGTGAGGAGGAGTTCCCTGAGATCACTGAGGTTGGTCTCCTTGGACTTGGTGTCCACAATCCCAGTTCCCTTTTCCTCTTTCCTTATCCCTCAAGCAGCAAAGACTTCAAACCTAGGTTGGAATTCACCTTCCCAATGGTCTCTGTGTCTTCCTTGTAGGAGATGGAGAAGGAAATCAAGAATGTATTCCGAGGTGGGAACCAGGACGAGGTGCTCAGTGAAGCTTTCAGGTTAACCATCACCAGGAAGGACATCCAGACCCTCAACAACCTCAACTGGCTCAATGATGAGGTGAGGAACTCACTCTGGGACCTTCAGGTCTCCTTTTTGGGCAGGTTGAAGTGGCCAAACCTCTGAGGAACTTCCCTTGGCCCCTTGAGATGTCCATTTTGGGCAGGTTGATGTTTTGGAGCTATCGTAGACACTTTGGAACAAGACAAAAACATTTCCTTCCCTCCATTTTTTTGGTTTTTTCCACCTCCCAACTCCTCCCAAATGCTTTTCCTCCTCCAGATCATCAACTTCTACATGAACCTGCTGATGGAGAGGAGCAAGGAGAAGGGTTTGCCAGCAGTTCATGCCTTCAACACCTTCTTCTTCACCAAGCTGAAGACGGCGGGTTACCAGGCGGTCAAGAGGTGGACCAAGAAGGTTGACATCTTCTCTGTGGACCTGCTGCTGGTGCCCATCCACTTGGGCGTGCACTGGTGCCTGGCGGTGAGCTTGGCGGCCTGGGGGTCCCAGGCTGAGCTGGGGGGGTCTGGTCTAAATTTTGGGTATTTCTGGTCTAAATTTGGAGCATTTCGGTCCAAAATTGGACATTTCCAATCTAAAATTGTGCATATCCTGTCCGAAATTGGAGCATTCCTGGTCTAAATTTGTGGCATTC
>NW_008670971.1:7647-18223 GCF_000695815.1 Acanthisitta chloris
TTGGAGACTATGCCCAAATTGAGACTAGAAATCTCAGTTTGGGGTATTTCTGGTCTACATTTGTGGTATTTCTGGTCCAAAATTGGGGTATTTCTGGTCTAAAATTGATGCATTTCTGCTCTTGTGCATTTCTAGTCCTAAAATTTGTGTATTTGTAGTCTTTAAATTGGGCTATTTCTAACCTTTAAATTGGTGTATTTCTGGTCTCAGTGCCCAAATTGAGACTAGAAATCTCAGTTTGGGGTATTTCTGGTCTACATTTGTGGTATTTCTGGTCCAAAATTGGGGTATTTCTGGTCTAAAATTGATGCATTTCTGCTCTTGTGCATTTCTAGTCCTAAAATTTGTGTATTTGTAGTCTTTAAATTGGGCTATTTCTAACCTTTAAATTGGTGTATTTCTGGTCTCAGTTTGGGGCATTTCTGGTCTAAAATTGGGGCATTTCAGGTCTTTAAATCGGTGCATTTCTAGTTTAAAATCAGGGTATTTTCAGTCTTTAAATTGATGTTTTTCTAGTCCAATTGGTGCCTTTCTAGTCTAAATTTGGGGCATTTCTGGCCCCCAAGTCGGTGCCTCTCTGGCCACCTTGGTCCTCTCCAGCCTTTCCGTCCAGACCCTGCCAAGGTCACTCCAGGCAACTCCTTCCCTGGAGAGAGATCTTGTTTCCCTCTTCCCAACCCCTTTTGTTGCTCCCAGATAAAATCTCCTCCCTTGGCAGGGCCAGAGCATTTTGAGCCTCTCCTCAACCGAAACCTCCTCAAACCCTTAAGGACCTTCACTGGTTGGTGACAGCTCTTCACCTGGACAAGGTTTGGCTTCTCTGGGGGAGCTGAAAATGAGGAACAGGCCCCAAAATCCACCAAATCCTTGAAGTTGTCTAGTTCTGGTGTGTGTCAGGTGGAGAGAAGCTCTGAGGACAACAAAGCTCTTATGTCCCACCAAGGAGAGGCTGACTGGGACATTCAGAGGCTTAAGTCACCCAACAGGAAGGGAAGATCTTGGAGATGTTTGGAGCTTCTTCTCCACTGTGAAGTGATCCAAACCTCCCTGCTTGGGTTATCCTGATGTTCTTGGGATGTTCTCTTTGCTCATGGATTTCTCTTTGGCCATAGGTCGTGGACTTCAGGAAGAAAACCATCACCTACTACGACTCCATGGGGGGAATAAACAGTGAAGCCTGTCGGATCCTGCTGTGAGTAACACCTACTTTGGAATTGTCAGCCCCACCAGTCCTTCCTGGTTGGAGCCTGATGGGAAGATTCCATGGAGTGTTGTGTCCCACTTCTCTCTTCACCTCTTCCCAGGGAAGTTCTGGGTCTTCCAACCCCTTCCCACAAGAGCTTTTGGTGAGACTGGTGACACTTTTGGGGGTGCAAAGAGGGTTCAGGCTCATTCTCTTCAGGACGTTGAGTTTTGACAGTCTTAGAGTCATCTTGGTGTCATCTGGAGGAGGAAACACCTCCTGAGAGCCTCAGGGATATAGGGATCATTCCCTTGGCCTGCAGCTCCTTGAAGAAATGGCATCTCCTGGCACCTTCTCCCTGTGGGAGCTTCTCCTGTTTGTGCCCAAGGTCAGCTCAGTAGCTCTTTGGAGGAGATTCCAGTGGGAACTTCTGTTTGTACCCAAAGTCAGCTCAGCAGCTCTTTGGAGGAGATTCCTGTGGGAACTTCTCCTGCCTGTGCCCGAGGTCAGCTCAGTAGCTCCTTGCAGAAGGGGATTCCAGTGAGAGTTTCTGCCTGTTCCAAGGGTCTTTGTCTCCAGGAGGAGATTCCAGTGGGATCTTCTACCTGTTCCAAGGGTCTTTGTCTCCAGAAGGAGATTCCAGAGCGATGGTTGGTATCTCTTGGCACAGATAAAGGTTTGCATGGATCTCTTCTCTCTGGAATTCCATGGGGTGCTGGTAGCTCCCCTGGCATCAAGTTGCCCTTCCTGGGGCTTTACTTGGGGGGGGGTGAGAAAGGCCCAGGAGTTGACGTAGGAGTTTGGGGTGAGGAGCAAAGTGCCCACGTTGACCTCGCTGAGTTCTCTGGAACCCTCTGGGGTGCAGAACATTTCCAGCCCCGCAGGGAATGTTGGGAGAGAGCCGCAGGTTGGAGGTCTCCATTTCCCTGGCCGTAATTATTTTCCTTCTGTTTCATTTTAGGAGGCTTTTATTGGTTGAATGCAGTGGGAGGATCACTCCGGGAAGAAGGGACGGAGGTCCTAGTCATGGTTAGTGACCCTTTCGTGCTTTCAATCCTTAGAGCTTCCTAAAGCTGTGCTGAGCGGCAGGAGGAGCAGAGGAGGGAAACTGAGGCACAGGGCAGGTCTTGGCTCCAACCCAGAGGTCACTGGGGTCAACCCAGGGGCCACTGGGTCAACCCAAGGGTCACTGGCCAGGAAACTGAGGCACAGGGCAGGTCTTTGCTCCAACCCAAGTGCCACTGGGGTCAACCCAAGGGCCACTGGGGTCAACCCAGGGGCCACTGGCCAGGAAACTGAGGTACAGGGCAGGTCTTTGCTCCAACCCAGGGGCCACTGGGGTCAACCCAAGGGTCACTGGCTCAACCCAATGGCCACTAGGTCAATCCAGAGGTCACTGGCTCAATCCAAGGGCCGCTAGGTCAATCCAAGGGCCACTGGCTCAGTCCAAGGGTCTCTAGGTCAATCCAGGGGCCACTGGCTTGACCCAAGGGCCACTAGGTCAATCCAGGGACCGCTGGGTCAACTCAAGGGCCTCTGGCTCAATCCAAAGGTCAGTCAGGGTTGAGTTTGGTGTGTCATTGTTCTGTGTGAGCTTTTCCTCCTCGAGGTCCTGACTAAGGTCATCACTTGTCTTCTGGAGTTGTCTCTTTTGTGGTCCATCACCAGTTGGTTGAGGGTCTAACAAGAGTTGGTGCAGTTGAACTCCATGGGTTGAAGTCAAGGCCTTCAACCTCTTCCTCAGAGGTGGTTCAGGTGTTCCAAAAGCAGAGCTGATGGAGTTGAGCTCCATGGGTTGACATCAAGGCCTTCAACTTCCTCCTCAGAGGTAGTCCAGGTGTTCTTAAGGCAGACCTGGCACTGTTTCCTTCCCACTCATCTCCACCTTCATCCCCCTCACTGGTGGATCCTTCTCTGACCCCCCCAAGGTGATGGCCACAACTCCCATGGGTGATTTCCTTGCTCTTCCCAGCAACAACTCCCAAATTCCTGGTGGCTCTTGGGGGGCAGCTCAACCTGTACCTGCTGTAGCTCTCCCTGCTTCCTTCCCAGCTGCCAGAGGGCTCAGGTCCTCCCTCTTCCTCCTCTCCCAGTGCCCAAATCCCATCCTGGACATTCCTTGGAGACTTCCTGGTGTGCTCCATTCCTCTGGTTGTACCTTCCCAGCCCCACGGAGTGAGCTCTGTGCAGCTCCTCCTCTTCCTGAGCGGCTCAGGAGTCAGCAACGATTGCCAGGATCGATTATTTTAATTGCACTTGAAACCAGGCTGTTAATTGACTGATTAATTAACCTCCCCCCGTGTCCGTGTCATGCTGCTCCTTCTTTCCCAGCAGAGCCTCAGCTCACCCCGAGCTCATTAGAGAGACTCTCCACCCATTATTAGGCTTTGGATTGGGATGGGAGAGTTGGAGCTTCTCCCATATTTCCTGGGATTTACCTCCCGCTGAGTTCCTCTTGGCCCAACTGCAGCCAAGTCCAAACAGCCAGGGCAGAATTTCCTGGGAGCAATTCCAGCGGCACCAAAGGCTGCGCCGAGTAACGAGGCCTTGACTGGAGCAGAGCTGCTCCCACAGCTCTGCCAGGATGGGACAATTCCTTGCCTGGAGATTTTCCATCCAGCAGAACCTGGTCCTGGCTGTTGGACCCTTGGGATGGGATTGGCTTCATGGTCATACCCTGCTGGGTCCTCCTGCTGCTCCATTGGGTCCTTCCCTTCGTGGTTCTTGTGTGTTCCAGAAGATCCACAGTCCAGGAGAACTTCTCCTGGAGTAGGTAAGATGGAGAAAACCTCCTGAGGAGGCACCTCAGGCACTTCTGAGGGTCCCTGGAGTGGGATTGGCTTCATGGTCATACCCTGCTGGGTCCTCCTGCTGCTCCGTTGGGTCCTTCCTTAGGTGGTTCTTGTGTGTTTCAGAAGATCCACAGACCAGGAGACCTTTTCTTGGAGTAGTTAGGATGGAGAAAAGCTGAGGAGGCACCTCAAGCTCTTCGGAGGAGGTGCCCAACATGGAGGACGTGATTTCTGGAGGGTCTTCATGGTCCTTTTGGTGACCAAGAGGAGTAGGAAATTTCTACAGAGCTAAGTGTCACCCGAGAGAAACTTCTTTAGGGTCACTAAGAACATCTTGGGCCTGTCAACTTGTCTCCTTGGGCTTCTCCTTGGTGTCTCTGTCCTTGCTGAGCTTCTCTTCCCAGAATGTCCATGTCTGCCAAGGAACAAGTGTGACATGGTCTCAGAAGAACTTCTAAGCTTCTTCAGGAGGAAAACCAGCCACTCCCAGAGCACTAACCAAGGCAAATTGGTGGAAGCCTCTAAGGGCAGAGAAGGTTGGTCAATCCCCATGAGCTTTCCTGGTGCTCCAGTTCTAGGCTGTGGAATGGGATTGACTCTTCTCCCTCATGGAAGGTCTTGACATCTCCCACAAGGATCTCCTCCCACATGTGCTCCACCATGGACAGGAGCTCTATGGCACTTCCCTTCCCACTCAGGATGATGATCCCAGAGCTCCTGAGATGCTGAGAAGGTTGGGACAACTTCCTTCCTGTTGTCTTGAAGCTCATCTTGAAAACAAGAGGCACCAGCAGAACTTGCCTCTGAGCCTTGGGACAACTTTTCTATGCCACAACTCACTCTAATGAATCATCTTTGTCCTCTCTGGTTTCTTTGTGGTTTCACCTCTGCTCAGGAGCTACTTTTCTTGGATGAGCTTGGAAGTTCTCCTCAGTTCCTTTTTGACTTGGAAAATGGTCAGTCCTGAGAGGAGAACGTTGGGCTTGGTTTCTGCTTAGACTTCTTGGACACTTGGGCTAAGCTGAGAAGGTTTAGTGGCTTCTTTTCCTCCCTTCCCTCTGAGCATTCCTTGTTTTCCTCTTCCCACAGGCAATACCTGAAGCAGGAAAGTCTGGACAAGAAGAGGAAGGAGTTGGACACCAATGGTTGGGCCTTGCTGAGCAAGAAGAGTCAGGTGAGTCTGGACACTCAGAGCTTCTCTGTCTGTCATGGTCTTTCCTGTTAATCCTGGCCCTGGTTTTCCTTAGGGATCTCTCCTTGAGGGACCAAATCCTTGGGAGAGCAACTTCTTCCACAGGAAAGTAGTGGTAGGATGAGGGGAGTGGGGAAAGGGGAGAGATCAAGACTAGGTGTTGAGCAGGGATTCCTCCCTGGGAGGGTGGTGAGGAGCTGGGATGGATTTTCCAAAGGATGCTCCATCCCTGGAAGTGTCCAAGGACACTTTGGATGAGGCTTGGAGCCACCTGGGCTGGTGGGAGGTGTCCCTGCCCATGGATGGGGTGGGATGGGATTTAACCTCCTTCCAACCCATCCCATGACTCTAGGAACTCCCTGAGAGGGTTGGAGAGAGTTGCCATGGTTGCAGGGAGAGGACTACAGGGAATGGCCTTGGGATAGGGAATTGCCCATGGAGGTGGTGGGTCTGGACAAGAAGAGGAAGGAGTTGGACACCAATGGTTGGGCCTTGCTGAGCAAGAAGAGTCAGGTGAGTCTGGACACTCAGAGCTTCTCTGTCTGTCATGGTCTTTCCTGTTAATCCTGGCCCTGGTTTTCCTTAGGGATCTCTCCTTGAGGGACCAAATCCTTGGGAGAGCAACTTCTTCCACAGGAAAGTAGTGGTAGGATGAGGGGAGTGGGGAAAGGGGAGAGATCAAGACTAGGTGTTGAGCAGGGATTCCTCCCTGGGAGGGTGGTGAGGAGCTGGGATGGATTTTCCAAAGGATGCTCCATCCCTGGAAGTGTCCAAGGACACTTTGGATGAGGCTTGGAGCCACCTGGGCTGGTGGGAGGTGTCCCTGCCCATGGATGGGATGGGGTGGGATTTAACCTCCTTCCAACCCATCCCATGACTCTAGGAACTCCCTGAGAGGGTTGGAGAGAGTTGCCATGGTTGCAGGGAGAGGACTACAGGGAATGGCCTTGGGATAGGGAATTGCCCATGGAGGGGGTGGAGTCACCACCCCTGGAGGTGTCTGATGTGGCCCTGGAGGATCTGGTTAGGGTTTGGGGGTCACAGCAGTGACAGGTCCAGGGTTGGACTTGATGACCTTAGAGGTCTCCTCCAACCTTGATGGTTCTGTGACTATGAAGGGCTGAGCAAGTCCAGAGAAAGACAATGAGGTCATCGAAGGTCTAGGACACGTGTCCAATGAGGCTCCTCGAAGGTCTAGGACACGTGTCCAATGAGGCTCCTCGGAGGTCTAGGACACGTGTCCAATGAGGCTCCTCGGAGGTCTAGGACACGTGTCCAATGAGGTCCTGCTGTGTCTCCTGCAGGAGATCCCTCAGCAGATGAACGGCAGCGACTGTGGCATGTTCGCCTGTAAATACGCCGACTGCATCACCAAAGACAAACCCATCAACTTCACCCAGGTGGGTCCCACCTCCAGGAGGTTCATATTCCACTTTTCCCACTCCCTTTTCCTTCTTTCCCTGGGGGATTTGAGTCCCTCCAGCCCACATTGAGGTTCTCCTGCTGCTCCTTGGAGCACTGTGGCTCTGGAGCTCTGCAGAGTTGTTCTTCTCAAGCCATTCCAGAGCTCCTGTTGGCCTCAAATCCATCAGGACATCACTGTGGCTGCCCCAAGGAGGCTGTGGTTGGAGGTTGTGATTGCCCCAAAGAGGTTGTGGCTGCCCCAAGGAGGCTGTAGATGCCCCAGTGCTGTCACTGTCCATTCCAGGTTGTCCCAACCCTTGCCCAACCTGCTCTGGTAGGACATTTCCCTGCCCAGAGCAGGAGGTTGACACTGATTGACCTCCAGTCTCCATCCCAATCCTTTCCCACTCCGTGATTTCACCTCCTCTCCCATTTTCCAGTCACAAGTCCTTTCCCTTTCCCATGGAGCCCCCAAAGCTCTGGGCTGACTCCAGCAATTCCAGAACCATTGACCAACCTTTTTTTTTTTTTTCTCTTTCCCCTTCTCTCCCAAAGCAACACATGCCCTACTTCCGGAAGAGAATGGCCTGGGAGATCCTCCACCGGAAGCTCCTCTGATGCTGCTGCCCCAAATCCCTCGGGATGGGGCGGGAAGTGCTCGATTTGTCCCTGAACCATGGCAGGTTCCGCTCTGCCCGAGGCTGGAGACACCAAACCACCCGTGGGGCCTTGGGTGGCTTCCCACAGCCTTTCCCTGGACCAAGGCACAGCACAAATGTTCCAAGCACATTTTTTGGGGGGGCGTTGGTGGTTTTTTTTTCTAGGATTTTCCCTCTTTTTTTTTTCTTTTCAAATGTATTCCAAGACTTCTTTTTATAGTTTTTTTTTTTTTCAGGGGCTGCTGCTGCTGAGACTTGGGGAGAACTTTGGGAACCATCCAAGAACTTTGGTTCTGCTTTTTTTTTGGCCTTGTTTTGGGGGTTTTTTTGGAGCTCCTAGTGGGATTTTTAAGGCATTCCCAGAGTTCCTGGAGCTCTCAGAGCTGGATGTGAGGAGAGGACAAGAATCTGGTTGGGGGTGGATGGAGAAAGGTTTTGGTGGAGATGGTTTTGGTGTTTCCTTCACCCTCTGACCCCAAAGCTCATGTTGGCTCAGCCATCCAGAAGGTTGTGTCCTGCTTCCCATGGTTCCTGGAGGCTTTGGAGAGGTGGGAAGAGCCTGGAAGCACCTTGAGGTGACCTCTGAGAGCAACTTCCATCCTCCTTTCCCAGAGTCCTTTTCTCCTCTCAGTCTCCAGTTCTCCAGCACCAACTGTTTACAGACTCGAGGTACAAAAAGCAGATGCTCCATGGAATTGTTGGGGAGATGCTCCAAAGTTTTTCCAGAAGGACAGAGAACAAAGTTTGTGTGTGTGTGTGTGTGTTGGGGTTGGTTTTCCTCCTGCCTTGGCTTTGCCTCCTTGGAGGAGCAGCAAGAACCTCCGTAGGTTGTTCTCCTTGAAGGAGCTCCAAGAACCACCTGAGGTTTTCCTCCTGCCTTGGCTTTGTCTCCTTCAGGAGCTCCAAGAACCACCTTAGGTTTGTCTCCTTGGGGAACCTTCAAGAAGCACCTTAGGTTTTCCTCCTTGAAGGAGCTCCAGGAGCCACCTTAGGTTTTCCTCCTGCCTTGACTTTGCCTGCTCAGGAGCTCCAAGAACCACCTTAGGTTTTCCTCCTTGGAGAACCTTCAAGAAGCTCCTCAGGAGCTCCAGGCACCATGTGGAGCAGGACAAGCTCCTCACTCTTCTCCTACCACTTTTCCCATGTCCTCCCTGAAGCTAAATCCTGACTGGAGCTCCAACCTTTGGAGATACCTCCAGAACTTCTTCCAGAGGTCTCTCCCACCACCCTGGGAGGACAGTGGGAAGAAGTCCTACCCTCAGAACCTCTCCAGGTGGGATTTGGAGGACACCTCGATGTTCCTGCTGCTCCTCCTCCCCCAACCACTCTCCAAACTCCTCGCATGGAGCTTCACTCACACTTGGAACTGGTGGAACTTCTCCTTGGCTGTGCCAAATGGAGCAAGGAGCATGGGAAGAGTTGCCCAAATTGCTCCACAGCTTCTCGTGGTCCTCAAAAACCTTTTCCAGGGGAAGCAAAGGTGGGAAACCACATCCAACTTTTGTATTTTTGGGGCTCTGGATGGGAAGGGAATCTTTTCTACGTTGGGTTCTCCATGGTTTTGTATGGGATTTCTCCTCCCACCATGACCTCATGTTGTTCCCAGGTTGCTTTGGATCCTTCCAACCCTTCCCAGGTGTTTTTTACCACGTTCCTTTCCTACCTTTTTCTATCTTTTACGGCAAGTAAAGTTCTGAGGAGAAAAATGGGATGGATTTCTCCTGGTTTTTGGGTTATTTTGTGCTTAGGGTTGGGATTTGTTGGAAGCTCCAAGTTTTGGTTCTGCTCCAGGAGCTGCTTCTTGTGGACCCTGGGGAGGGAAAGCTCTGGAATGTCCTTCAGCCATGGGAAAACTTGGCATGGGGCAGTTCCCACTCAGTCCTCAGGGATTCAGCCCCGTGGGATGGGGGAAGGAGCCAGAGCTGCTCCAGCATGGAGCTGGAAGGACTTTTCCTGATCTGTGCTGGGAATTCTCCCTCTGATCCTGCTCCTTGCTGGGTCTGGAGGTGCTGAGCTGGGAATTCTCCCTCTGATCCTGCTCTGAGCTGTGTCCCCTGTCCCATCCCAGTGTCCTCCCTTGGGATTTCCCTCCGGGTTGAGCCCCTTCCCACATCCCACACATTCCCAGCTCAACACTTCCCTTGTTTCCCTTGGCTCCTGTCAAAGACACCTTGTCCCTGCTCCCCCTTCCCCATCCCTGCAGCTCCCAACCTTCAGTGGCCACCAAAAAAATGCATTCAGCATTTATTCCTGCTTTTTTTTTTTTTCTTTTTCCTGCTTTTTTTTTTTTTTTTAGCCATCACAGTGCTCAGCCTGTCCTACCTTCCCAGCTTGGGGATTTTCAGGTCATATTGACTTTTTTTCTTTTTAGTTTTTCTCCCCCTCTCCCTCCTCCTCCTTACTGGAGTTCTTATTCCTAGACATGAAGCAAGAGGTGGTTTTTTTTTTTTTTATTTTTTGGCCTTGGAGGCTCCGACATTCCTTCCCCAAAAACACACATGTGGCTTCTGGAAACACCCACAGCTCTGTCTCCCACCCCAGATCTCAATGCTCCATTCATCTACTCCAGGAGTTGAGCCTGGAAGTTGGGAATCACCTGCTCTGACAAGGTAGGAGAAGGTTTGGATGCCTCCAGAGATGATGGCGGTGGCCTCAGTTCTCAGAGTGAAGGTTTTCTGCTGAGATCTTATATGGGTAAAGATTTGGTGCTTCTCTGGTTGCTTCCAGGTTGGTTGGGAATGATGAAGCTCCTTGATCTTCCATCCAGGAGTCCAAAATCTCCACAGATTCCTGCAGGAAACCCATAGAAATGGGTTGGGTTGGGATCTCCTGCAGGTGACTTCATCCCTCCTGCCCTGGGGACCTTCCTCCAACGTCAGTTGGACTCCCCAAAGGAGGAAAATGAGTCCTGGTTGTCCCAACCAGGCTTGGTGGGACCCCTGAGCTCTAGCTCAGCATTTTGGGGATCTGCTCACCCCAAGTCAGGGCAGGACTCATCCTGGAGCTCCTGCCCCAGGAAGGTTCTGAGCAACCACGCAGGCCATGCCTGGAGAACCTCAATGCTCATGTCTGGTTGAAGGCCCAATGAGGAGACACTGCTGGGAATCTGGTGGACAATGTATGTGGTGAACCCCAAAGCTCTTGCCCATCCCCAAAGTTCAGAGCCAGAGGACCCCAAAGTTCAGAGCTAAAGGACTCCAAATTTCAGAGCTGGAGGAACCACAGATTGGGGCTGTAGGACCCAAAGTTCAGAGCTAGAGGAGCTCAAAGTTCAAAGCTAGGAGAACCTCGAAGTTCAGAGCTAGAGGAACCCCAAAATTCAGAGCAAGAGGAGCCACAGATCAGA
>NW_008670971.1:18383-19120 GCF_000695815.1 Acanthisitta chloris
GCGAGGAGAACCCCAAAATTCAGAGCTAGAGGAGCCACAGATCAGAGCTAGGAGAACCCCAAAATTCAGAGCTAGAAGACCTCAAAACTCAGAGCCTGAGGAACCAACCCCAAAGCTCCAAGCTAGGTGACCCCAAATCTCCAAGCCAGACAACCCCACAATCAGCTCAGTGGACCCCAAAGTTCAGAACTTTGCCCCCACATTCCCCAGGGCAGTGCCCTGTGATCTCTGCCTCAGTTTCCCCCACTCCAACCCTTCCCTCCCTGCTGGGAGGAAACATCCCTTGCCCCTTTTCCCTCTTCCCCCCCAAAAACCCCATCCCATTCCCCCCCAAAAATTCCCCAGGAGGAGGAGGCTGCACACTTCACTCCACTCCTGATGCTAATTCCTCCTAACGACTCCCCCCAGGGTCCCCCCAGCACCCCCTAATCCCTCATTAGCCTTCGCCATCCTGCTGATTTTTTTTCCTGCCTTTTTTTTTTTTATCCCTGCTGGTTTTTTTCCGCTCCTTAAAGCCCCCCAAAACCCCACCCCAAACCCAAGTATCCTCCTAAAAAAATATCAAAACTCCTCCCAAAAATCCTGTTCTCCCTCCGAGCCATGGGACCCTCATGTCCAACCCCAGCAGCCAAAAAATAAAGGCTCTTTTAGGGATGGTTTAAGGGGATTTTTTTTTTTTTTTTTTTTTTTTTTTTTTTTTTTTTTTTTTTTGGGGGTTTTTTTTTTTATTTTTTTCT
>NW_008670971.1:19138-21267 GCF_000695815.1 Acanthisitta chloris
GCTTTCCCTGTTTTTCTTTCCGGCATCCTCTGCACAGGGACACAGGAGGCTTTGTCCCACTCAGAGGAGGCCACAGAGCAACTCTTGGGGCTTCTGGCTCATTGCCACCTTAAATAGGTGCCTGGAGTTTTGGGGTTTTTTTATGGATAGGAGGGGGGAAAAAAAAACCCAAAAAAATAGCATCAAAGGATGCTCAATCCGATGGTTTTCATCCTCTTTGACTTGGTCCTGCAAAGAAAGAAAAAACAAAACCAGAGGGTTAAAAAAAGACATTGACAGGGATGGGGTTGGAGGATTTTGTGGAACTGTAGTTCATTCCCAGGTTTTGGAGGGTAAAGGGTTGGAAGAGGTTTGGAAAGTTGGGGAGAAGTGATAGGACCCAAGTCAGCACAACCTTATATGAGACATCAGGAAATCTCCGGGGTCAAAGCTGCTTTGGGAATGGTGGAAAAATCCCATATATTGGGGTATGAAGGACCTTCCGAAGTTCTTTCTGAGCTTGGGAAGTGGATTCTTCTCTCATTTTTCTTGGGATTCTTCTCCTCTTTCTTCTTGGGGTCTCCAGGTTCAAGGATTGGTTGGACCTCCCTGGGATGGATCCAGGAGATCCTAGAGCAGGATCTGGGGCTGGACCTGGCAGAGCTCATCCCCGCCTGGATTTCGGATGTTCCTCATCCCAGGCGACCTCATATCTCATCCCAATCCCTTCACCCACCCTGGAGGGCCCAGATGGGCATTTCTTGGGGATGCTCAAAGCTCAGGAAAGTGTTGGACCTCCTGGGATGGATCCAGGAGATCCCAGAGATGGGGATGGGGACAGGGAGAGGGATGGGAAGAAGGAGACAACAGCAGAGCATCTCCAGCGTGTGGAGTTGATGGAACCACCACCCCCCAAACGAAAAAAAGTTCCCCTCCTATTTTTATTTCCACCCCAAAAAACCCAAAAAAAATGACACATGGAGACTTGATCCATGAGTAGACCCAATCCAAGCTGTGTCACCTCTCCCAAATTTGGGGGATTTCACCCCAAAGCAGAGGAGCAACAGCCAAAGTGGGACAAGCCCTAGTTGTTCCTCAGCCCCTCGACCTCTCCTTGGCGTCAGGAGCTCCTGGCCAAGCTCATTAACTCAGGATAATCACGGCTCATTAACAGGGCACTGCCCTCCCCTCCCCTCAACCGGAGCTGCTCCTGCTGCGTTTCCCCAGGGGCAAAGCTTGGAAGACACATCAGCCCACGAAGGACTTTTGGGGCTCTCATCAGTGCTCCAAGTTTGGGTTGGGTTTGGGTTGGATTTGGTTGGGTTTAGGTTGGGTTTGTTTGGGTTGGGTTTGGGTTGGATTTGGTTGGGTTTGTTTGGGTTGGGTTGGGTTTCGGTTTGGGTTGGGGTTTTATTTTTGTCTAGCCCCAAAACTTGTTTTGCCTCTTAGGGAATCTCTGGTGACCTTGGATGAGGCTTGTGTTGACTTGGGGAGTTGTTTCAGCCCTGGGGTTTGGTCTTCTCCAAAGGCTTTGGGGGAGTTGAGGTCCTTTCATCCCTTTGTTTTGGACCTCTCCAAGGACTTTGAGGTCACTTCACTCCTTTATTTGACCTTCAACCCTTTGAGGTCACTTCACCCTTTTATTTTACCTCCTTCAACCCTTTGAGGTCCTTTCCCCCCATTATTTGATCTCCTTTGACCTTCTGAGGTCCTTTCACCCCTTTTTCTTGGTCTTCTCCAGGCCCTTTGAGGTGCTGAGGTCACCTCCAAACATCTTGAGGTCATTTCTCCCCCCATTTTTGATCTCTCTGAGCATTTTGTGGCTCTGAGGTCACCTCCAAACACCTCGAGGTCACTTCCCCCTTATTTTTTGGCCTCCTCCAAGCCCTTTGAGGTCACTTCCCCTTTATTTTTGACCTCTTCCAACAGTTTGAGGGGCTGAGGTCACTTCACCCCTTTATTTGACCTCCTCCAAACACCCTGAGGTCACTTTCCCCCCTTATTTTTGATGTCCTCCAGGCACTTTGGGGTCACCTCCAAACACCTCGAGGTCACTTCCCCCCCTATTTTTGACCTGGTGCTGCTGCCCTTGGCCAGAGGTAGAGGATGAAGGTGGTGATGACGACTCCTCCTCCTCCTCTTCCTCCTCC
>NW_008670972.1:0-20004 GCF_000695815.1 Acanthisitta chloris
CCCAGCCCCCCTCCCCCCAAGACTAACATTAACAATCAGAAAATGAACTCCAAAGGCTTGTCTGGTGAATGGGGCTCTTTGTTCTGAAACACTGTCACCCAAGAGTGAGCCCTACTGGGAGATTTATAGCAAGATTTCAAGCTCCTAATGAAGGAAGGCTCCTTTGATTAGTCAGGTGGCAAAGCACTACAGCACAGCAGTCTGTGTTCAAGGAAGAGGAAGCTAAGGATGACCATACAAGCAAGACCATGGGTACTGGGCATGAGAATTTGGGTATTGCTGTGTTGAATGCACTGCTTAGAGAGCTGCTGTGGCTGAGAGAAGATGCTTTGGACACAGGTTTGTCCATGGGGCCCTGGGCTTTGGGCATTTCTGAAGCAATCCCTGGTTTTCTGAAAGTAGCTCTAGTTTGCAGTGGTTTGCTGAAGTCCCTGAATGCTGTTGGACTGCAGCACCACATAGTTCTGCTCTCTTTGCTCTCATGGTCATGATGAGGTAGTGTTGGAGTGGAGATAAGGAGCCACCACTGGCAGGTGAAATAAAACCAAGAGCTTTGGTCAGGCTTCTGGGCAGTGCAACCGAACTAGTCATCCTCTGCAAGTAGGTCAGGCTGGGACCTCAACTTGCTCTTCTGTTCCATCTGAAAATAGCTACATTGAAGGAAGAGTGGTTGTTATCTCTGTTGTCGAGATTGGGAGCTGAGGCAAAGACATACTGGCTGATTTCTCAATGGTGAGAAGGCTTTGTCTTGCTTAAGCCCAAGAAGGAAGGCTATAAAGCTGCTGGGATATGAGACTACATTCTTGCTTCGGTCTAGTTCCAAACAGGCTTCACCCTCTGGAAGAGTTTCCTTACATTTTTTTTAATTCCCTATCATGCAGGAAGGCAGGTTTATGGCATGTGTTCACTCCATAGTGCTTACAGTGCTAATGAATTTGAGCAGTTAATCAATTTAGTGTGAGCTCTTCTAACTTATAAAAAAATATATATATCAGACCATCCAATTTCTGCTTACTCTTTGCAGAATGTTTTGTGTTCTGTCAGTCTAAACACTGGGAAGTATTTTAAACAGATGTAGGCCATCAGTTTCTATAAACATTGTAATTGCTTGGCACCACCGATGCTTACATTGAAAGATGCAGTTTGCCAGGATCTGCGCAGACACCAGCCGCACACTTTCTACTATGCGCAGAAACATGGTTTACATCCCGTTAGAGGCCTGTAACCTTCCTCCCATAAAACTCACTTTAGCTTGAGCCTGGCACCAAACAAGGTCTGTTATCCCTGCAGCTTTATATAGCTTCATGCTGCAGGCTCAGCCATTTTAGCATCCTGGCTCGGCAGGGTTTGATAGGAGGATGTGGTTTGGATTCCACCCCAAAAGCGCTTTGTTCTCGTTACCCTGCTGCAAACTAGATGCAACGTTACTGGCACCTCTAGTTGCTCAGGGGTTTTCAGGAGAAAATAATGCAACTGACCTCACTGTGCTCTGCTTAGGCAGTTGCCCGCAACTTTCTATGAACACATCCTCTTCGATCTGTGGGCTATGGTGAAGCTGATGTCCACAGTGCCGTCCCTGGGAAGCAAAGGAGGTGTGGTCCTCAACTCGCCCTCTCATAAAAATGATGAATTGAGCTGAAGGGGGGAGGGGGGTGGAAGGAAAGGATGGATAATATTCATGCTAATAAATCTAGTGCAGCAATTAACATCGCCTTTAAAAATGTGTATTATCAGCACAAATGGAAATACAGACAAGAGCAGCAGCCAAGTGCTGCTCTGTGTTTATAACCAAACAGGATGGGCTCAGCATTAGCTGGGGACTGCTGGCCAAGCCCATGGCTCTCCTGGGCTGGGGTGAACAGCTCTCCCTAAGCTATCTTTCATCTTGAGGTCATTGCAGATTTGCTGTTCTTATTCTATATTTGACTGCAACATGATGGTGGGTGATTGCCACCATCTTGGGTATCTTGGGTCTTTGTAGTGTTTTTATTGTTGATGATTCCTTCCATTGGCCCTAACTGGGGTAGGTCAAAATTGGACACCTTTGTACGGCAGATTAGTGGCAGCAAGTGGTCTGAAGGTGCAAAGCAATTTAGGGCTTTGTCCTGCATCATTCCTGTCTCAAGATAGCCCCATTCTCCTCCTATTAAGAAATAGTAAGTGGCAACAAAACCATGAGACTTTGCTGATAGCATATGTTCAACTCACAGTCTCATTTCTTAATATACTTTGGCTCCAGGCTCTAGCTGAGAAGCCAGATTGCTAAAGCACCAGAAGTGTGGATAAATGTACAATCAGGGCATTGCATAATTTTTGCCTCAGTGTGGCATACAGACAAAGCTGTGAATATCACCACAGACCAAAGAAAGAAACTGCTGCTCTCCTCTCTGTCCCCCTGGAACGAGAATCTTAGGTCACCCTTCTACCTAGTATTAATTCTTGGTCAGTTTGGTGTTGAGAGATTTTGAAGCACAAATGAAACATTTCCCATTCGATGGAGACACAGAGGGTGGAGTACCAGATAAGTATTCATCTCCAGAAAGTGATGAAGGTGATGACACCTTCAGGTGTCTACTTTAAGGTGCCTAAGTTGGCTGCCTGTTTTAACTACTTGACACCTCCTCTCTACAGGAGAAAGGTTGCTCTGTAAGGTTCTTCCCTGCACATGAAGCTTATTCCTGCTCTAGGTTGCTCTCTGGAAAAAAAAATCTCTACAGAGATTATAAAGAGATCAAAGACAGATCAGCCACCTAATTTAGTTGCTTATATGATTAAAAATGTCTGGGACAAATGTTCTTTTTTCTTTGCTCCCAGTGACGAAGGTTTCTAGGGCGCATGGTGAGCATCTCCATGGTGCAAGGGACGGGTCTCTGCAACAATGAAAAAGGGGCCCATTTTTCCCAAGAGCACTGAACTTTGCCCAGAAAACTTCCAAGACTCTACAAGGAAACCTAAAGCTGGAGTTTATGGAAGTGGCTTGTGGTTGTGGTCAAGAGAGTTTGCACTTCCATCTGTGCACAAGGGTCTTATTCTAGGAATTTTTGCTCATGCCACTAGGAATTCAGCCCAAATTAGACTCCCTGGGTCAGAGAAGAGAGAGTATGGCTCAGGAGTCAGAAATGCACAAATCTTGGCCTGAGACAGAGTTTTGCACTCTCTGAGCAGGACATAATCTGATGTCAAGCTTTTCCCAAGAGTCATACTCCTAAATGGGAAGGAGCCCAGAATGATCACATGTTGAGTGCCTGTTCAAAGACAACTGGCTCTTACTGCCAAACTAACTGTTTGGGGAGGTTTGCTCTTGAAAAATTCAGTGCTGCCCACATGCTGATCTTCCTCCAGAGAACAGGCATTTCTCAATCGCAGCTGGGCTAATAGCTCTTTCCAAACTTAGGGTTAGAAGAGGCATCATCTCTAGCCTTATCTCCATCTGCACCAGGGTCAAGAGCTCAGCAGCTGGTGCTCTGCCACTCAGCTGTCCCTTCGCTTTCAACCAAGGCGAGTGTCAGTAAACCATTCTGAAGGTGTGGGAATTTCCTTAGGTGGCTTCTGGCAGGAGATCAACAAGGAAGAAAAATCATCTGCCTTGTGTGTCTGCTTTGATTGCAACCTGAGCATTCTTCTGGTTTTGGGGTAACATACTAGAAATGAACATGGGGGAAAATAGTATGTCCCTTCAGTTCTTTTACTGCACTTGATGGATTTAAAAAGATACAGAATTTCCTCCCTCTGGATGAAACATACCTGGAATTCTTTACTCCAGAAGTTAAACTGAATTCTTGGCCAAACTAGTCCTCTGAAGAAAATGCTGTATGGTTTCAGGCCTCTACACGCTTGTCATCATTTCAGTAAGCTGTAATTATTTGGTTCAGACAAGCACATCAACGGGCAGTGACCTATCCAGAGTAGATCTGAATTTCTTGGGTTAGTCAGATTTCAGTGGTCCAACTGAAATCAGAGAGCAGGTCTTCTACTTGTATGTGAGACCTGTCCAACCCAGTGTATCAGCAGTTACATAAACATTTTAAAATTTCAAACACAAGATAATTCATACCTTCTGGCTTCTTTTGAAGGTAAGATTCATGGTTTAATGAGCATGTGCCCCGAGTCTTCCTTCTAAACTGATGTGCCTATTGCTCCTAGTGAGAGTGACCCACCATCCAGAGCACTAGTGATTCCTTGTCGCAGCATTGCCAGAGCATGAGATATTCCACACCGGGATCTGAATCCAAAGACTGGCCTCTGCCAAACTGTAGGCTGAGGTGAAAATATCACTAGCAGTTATTTAGGAAAGGCTTATTTGAAGATACTGCAGGCATTTCTAAACTCTGTATCCACCCTGGTAGACAGGGACCAGAACACACTCCCAGCTGTTGCTCTTAAGCACATTCCCAGCTCCTTGGAAGCCAACTGCTGAGCCCTTTGTAGCCTGCATGATTGGCAGCTGACTGGGTTGGGTTTGAAGCCTTTCTCAAATTATCTGTAGATCCCACTTTCCATCCTTGCACAGCAAAATAATGCCTTTTCCCTGTTGTAAAAAATTTCTCCAAGGGTGATGCAGAAGTCAAATTCTGGCAACAATCCCCTTGGGACCTTAGTATTTCCACCTGAAAAAAAAACAAAAAAGCAAAAGAAAAGAGAAAGCAGCAGAAGCCATTATTTGTGGGGCTTTCAAGACTGAGAAGTGGCTTGTCTGATGCTGCGAAGTGCACACCTTGGGAAGAATGGCCTCTTTTCACCCACTGGGATTCGGTTGCAAGTGGATGGGGCAGCAGCAAAGCCCTTCTGTTCAGTACAGGCTCTGGATCCATGTCTCTCTCACCATTCCCAGTGACCTAAGATCCAACAAGGGCTTCTTTGACATCATTTGAGGCTGAGCTGGAGCAGGGCTGGGCAAAGTCATCCCCTCCAAATGGGAGGAGGAAAGGTGTTTATGGGAACTCCTGTGTGCTCGTGGGCATCTCCAGTCTGTGGGGAAGTCACTCAGCAGTCAAGTCAATTATTTTTAATGAACTGGGCCAAAGCTGATTGTGTTATTTTGCAACATGTTAGTTTGGAAAGCAGTGAAATTATTTGGCACTCCTCCCTGGCCATCACAGGGACCCCTTTGTGCTTTCCTTTTCCCCACTTTTCTCTCGTGTGTATAACTGGCTCCCACATCTCCACTTGCTGACACTGATTGATTGCATTAATATCACTGTAAATATTACATAATCTCCACTTACAATGCTAGAAGGAACTGATGAGTTTTACTTTGCCAAGAGTTTTCAGGCTGGAAAATAATAATAAAAATATTAATTTCAAAAAAATAAAACCTTTCTTCTTTTCCCCCCCAAATTTTTTTTGCCATCCTTAAATTCTATGATTCTAAAAAGCGGTGGGACAAGGCAGTCACAGCTTGGCAGTAAACTGTGCCTTGGCATCAGGAGAGGTGATGGGAAGAGACGATATTGAAGGATGACAGACTTTTGGAGAAAAAGCAGATTTCAGAAAACAGGGTTCAAGTGAGCTAAGGAGTATATAAATGTGCTATACCCCATCCTAGCACTATGGGCCAGTGGAAATATGGTTGTTGGAATGTGGTGCCCTGTTGTCTCCATTAGTGGCTGATGTTAAGTCAGTGTACTGGGTATTTGAGATCACTCCATTTAGGGTTTCACTTCACTGCAGAAGTGACAGCTCTCCCAGGGCCTTTCTGAGACATGGTCTGGGGAGAATGCACTTCTGCAAGGAGGGATAGAGAGGAGGCTCCCCTGCCTTCTGAGGAGCCATGAAGGATGATCCTGCCTATCCTGCTAAGGGCAGGCAGGAGGGGAGATGTGACTCCTCCCTCTCCAAGCACCAGTCCAGTGTCATTTGACCTCATACATGTAACAGATCCTCCATCCTGACCCTTGTTCAGGCCAGTTCTGTTTCTTTTCTCTGTCTCCCTGCCGGAGACAATTCCATATCAGGTTGCGTTTTGAAGCAGGCGCACTCTTCTCAGACTCCGTAGAAAATCCATTTATCATATCAGCCTTACATTAGCCAAAGTATCGGAGATAATTTTTATCTTGGAAATCTAAACATAGATTCTAATCTAAGGTACAGCAGCATCTGTTTCCCATTACTTTTTATTACTTGTAAGATTCAAGATTACTCCTGCAGTGAGATATTTCAGAAAGCGGAGGTCTGCACTTCCCAGAACTGCGAGTCCCAGTGCTGATTGCTGCTCCTCACCCGGGGCTCATCTGCATGGGAATAGCTGATTACTCAGCATGCAACATTGGGAAGCACATGTCCTGCACACAGACAGGCTCCCTGTGCAGTGGACTCGACTGAGATCAGGGTTATGCTGACTTCAGCAGTATCAGCACTGTGATTGGACTTCTTTCAGAAGGCTGCTCAGATATCTTTTTCAGAGGTATTTGCAATACCAGTCTTCCAGGCTTCACTGGTCCAAACTGGCTGTGGAGAAGCAGTGATGTGGGTACACAGACTCAAAGCCATGACTTCAGGCTCCTTTTCTAGCAGAGCTGTTTCTGAGCCATGCTTTGGGGATGACGAGCTCCACACAGGTCTCTGCCAGAAATGACTTAAACTTACCACTACTTCTCATCTCCAAAGGCCAAATCCTGCACAGCATGGTGCGTGGTGCAGCTTTTGGCTTAGCCACAGGGATAGTCACTTGATCCAGCATAATGCAGACAAACTTGCCTGTATCCCAGGGAAAGGCTTCAGGGGCATCCACGTACCAACTGGGGGTCCTAAGGGCATTAACAGACCTCAGACTTGCCAGTACCTATAAGGGTGAAACTGATGCACAGGAAGTTCCATCTGAACATGTGGAATAACTTCTTTACTGTGTGGATGACCACACACTGGAACAGATTGCCTGGAGAGGCTGTGAAACCTCCCTCACTGGAGATATTCAAGAATTGTCTGAATGCAATCCTGTGCTATGTGCTCTAGGATGACCCTGCTTGAGCAGGGAGATTGGTCCTGATGACCCACTGTGGTCCCTTCCAACCTTACCCCTTCTGTGATTTCCCTGACCGACCTCACCTAGAACTTTTGACGGTCCCCACTTGAGCTTAGCCCAGCCTGAACTACATTGCAGGATTGCCTGGCTTTTGCCCTGTTCCTGAGTTGCTGCTTGGTTTTCCTGGATTTTCCTTTAGGGAGCAGCCCTGCTCTTGCTTCTCCCTGACACCAGCAAACTTGCTGTTGTGTGCAGTGCCTTGGGCATAGCCGTGGGGGTGTGCAGTGAACTCAGCCTTGCCCTGCCGCTTGAAGACAAGTATGCAGCTCTGCAAACTACTGTTTGCCTCTTGAGACAAATTATGGCATGCTGCAATAGTTGAGGAATAGCATAAGAGGAGTATGCAATGAATCATGATGCATATGCACACGAGGGGAAAAGTTCAACCTTCTGTTTGCCATTATCTGACTCTTGAAAGCTGAACTGCTCAATTCTTGCATTTTCTTTGTGGAGTTTATTTCTGTGGCATTTCCTAAGTCTTTCTGTCTGTCTCAAGGCAGGGGAAAGAGAGTGCATCCCTCCTCAGAACTTTGCAATTGTGCTGGCTTGCAAATAAAAATAAAATCAAAATAAAACAGGATAGAAGAACAGAAACATATACTGTGTAACTCTAGATGCCTGCATTTGCAGAGTTGAACTCCTTTCCTTAGCTTACCCAGCTGGAGTAGCTGTGGTGTGCCTGAAGCCTCGTGCTGCGGCACGTTCTGGCTGCAGTGGAGATGGGTACGGGCATGGGGACTTCAAAAACTGCCTTGGCTGCAGGAGGACATGTACCTTGATGTGCCAGTGCATTGGTGGTTAAAAAAAAAAAATCATGTGTTTTGATTGGAGTTAGAGACATCAAGGCATGTCTTCTCATTGCATCAATTGAAATGGGTTTTCTCTGACAGGGACAGAGAAAATGGAGAGAGGAGATATTTCCTCCCTACCAAATAACTCAAAGTTGACTTCACCTCTCAAGACACCTGTTTTTCTCCAATAATGATAGCAAGAGCATATGCTGACTAATCTCCTAAATTAGCCCTCTCAGAGTGTATGACTCCAGGCTTTTCAGGGTAGCCTGGAATCCCGTCAACTTGCTGTTGCCAATACAGGAAAATTAGTCTTTAATTCATTTCATGGTCACTATACATAAGTAGTTCCAAAGAATTGTGGTACCCAGGACGAGATACAAATCAGGGATTTGTTAGTCTCTGCTCAATACATCAGAATTTGTCAAACTTCCAAACTGTATAGTGGATATTTGTCCTTCCTCGGGCAAATGTTTAACATGCAAAGAGTGGGCCAAGAGGTTTCCAATCATCTCTTAATCATCTATGAACACCCACATGGGAGAGGGTTTTTTCGGGGGGGTGGGGAACAAAAGTATCTCCTTAATCTAGTGGAAAAATGAGATCCCAAAATAATGAGGAAACAGAAGCTAAACACATTTAGAGTGGTGACAAGACATGAGTTTTCAAGAATGACACTAATTACACATTGAAACCCATTAACTTGGTGACTGGAGGAGTCTACATTCCTTCCTTCCTCCCCTTTGCTGCCAAAACTCATCTGGAGAGCGCAGGCTGAGCCATGCGGGAGGTCAGTACTGGGAGTTCTGTTACTCCTCCTCTCTCTGAGCTGGGAGGAGGAAGTGTGATAATGCTATATACCACCACACCAGCTCATGATTGGAAACTCACCGTGCTCAACAACCTGGAGTGTTAACCCTGAAGCTTAAGGATATCCACTTCTGCTTGAGAAGTACTTCAGGGCTAGATTATTGGGCAACAACATGTGCTTTTGCTGGGACTAGGACCAGTAGGAGTAAAGTTGCCTTGTTTCATCCTAGGTCCCCTTTCTGAACCACCTTACTCTGCTCTGCATAGCTTGTGTGAGTTGCTTTTGTCACAGTCCTGTGTATGTCCAAGAGAAGCATGTGTGGTTCATGTATCTAAAACTACAGCTTGGATTATGGAGCAATGAAAGTAACTAAATGAACAATTTCACTTGAACCTGACCTGCCAAATTAATCTGAACAAAATGCAATGGCATTTGCAGTGTTTACACCAATCTGATTTTTCTGGATATTCTCCCAGAAAAAAAAAAAAAGGCATCCTCCCCTCCTTAATGTCACAGTGATATTTGCTTTCTTATTGTGTGTTCAAACTGGCAGTGCAATTACCAAGCTTAGAAAACTGCCACATCTTATCTTTTTGTTTAAAAAAACAACTTTGACTTTCAGAACTGGCTGCATGTAGCAGGGAAAGGTCATTCTGGAGAACAGGGACTGGGTCTGAGCACTGTTTGGACACTAATGGACCATGAGTGGTTTGGGATCAGAGGTTCTTGATAGGATATGGCACAGTATCTGATACAACAGAGTCTAGACTTCAAAATGCTCCCAAAACACAGGGGATGAGGATAACCTGTATGGGTTAATCCTGCCTGTCCATGCACCGGAGGAAATACTGCAGCATTCCCCCTGTGACCCCTCCCCTCAGGAGTTGGAGGAGAATTTAGGTCAAAGTACAGAGGACTGTATTACTGGTATTAGCACTTATTAACCAGTTTGATTCCATTAAGGGAAACCTGCAGTGAAGAATGAGAATGGAGTTGGCCCTTCCCACAAGTGCTTTAACAGCTGGTGGCCTGAGAGCTGTTTTGATGAAATAAATCACCCTGATGGAAAAATCTCAAAAGCCGCAGACTGTGGAAAGTCAACCAGATCTTTACTGGCAATATTTAGGGATGCTCTAAACAATGAGACAGTTGTTTTCCTATTACTTTCAGTACTGTGCCTGGAAAAACATGATATCCCTGAAGCCTGACTGCCTTTAAAGGTTTGGGATGCGTGGCAGTGCTTAACCTGACTGCAGGATTCCTGGAGGGGTTTCTGTGCTTGTAAAGACTTTAATGTATCCAATAATTATTAGGATTGCCTTGGCCTAAGTTGGAGATGGCAGGACAGCAGGGGTAGAGGGGTTTTTCCCTAGAGCCTGGCTTTTTCCTAAGAGCATCCTCCATGATCCTGCACCTGCTGTGAATTCCTAGGGCAATAAAAAATAGTTGTTGTAATGCTCAGCAACTGCCATAAAACCTGTGAAAAGTAAATACAGAGGCAGGGCTGAATGAGCCCTCAGATCCCCTGGAGTAGCTGTAAGGCATTAGTTCTCTGTGCCTGTGGCAGGATCTCCCCTTGGAGCTGTCTGGCCTCTGGATGGCCTCTCAGGGAGGCACATCCAGTGTTTCTATCTGCTGAATCTATTTTGGATTACATCTTGAAGGAGATGCGCTGGGAAAAGCATCACAGACAAAGTCTGTGTCTGCACAAGCTGGGGTGAAAAGTTGGGCAGAGGCACCACATACACAGGGCAGGAGCTGACCCCAGGGCTACCCTGGATCTCCCTTGACCCCTCTGCTCAGCAAATGCAAGTGAAGGTGTGCCTTGAGCCCCTGGACCATGGAGGTGGGGGAAAGGCATTGGAACTATTTTTCTCCTCAAGTTAAGCTGGTTGAGAAGGTTTGGTTGGGTTAATTTCCCCTGGTTTGGAGTTTCTGGAGCAAAACACTGAGGACTTTGCTGAGTGTTACAGCAGAAAGTGATAACTGAGGTGACTGACTCAAGTACAGGTCACTGCAGATTATTTAGCAGATAGCAGTTTATTCTTACCTCTTCCTTTCCACCTCTAACCTCAGCAGCGTGTCTTTAGGAAAACAAAATATATGGAGAAGAAACTAGGAGATAAGTGTAAATCAAAGGTCATCTGACAAGAAGAGTTCTAATTTTCACTTTCTGTTCTTAGGAAGGTCCAGCCTTGCAGGACTTGACCTTTCAGAGGCAAAAAGGGTAATCTGGTCTAAGCTGCTGATCTTAGAAATCCTCCTGCAGCAGTGAAAGGAGGTTAAGGGCATACAAGAAAGGAGACCTTTCCAGTCTGGTTGTTGTTGGTAGCCATTTCTGAGCTAGACTTGGCCTTTCCACAGGTGCCTGTGTGCTACAGAGGAGCTTAATGCTTGTGTTAAGTGGTGAGGAAGCAAAATAGAAGTTATCTGCCAAATTCTACCTAATGAGGTCTTTCTCTTTAATTGGGTGTTTGTGGAAGTGGAAATGGCAGTTTTTAAATACTGCAGAAGATGTCAAACCAAGGAGAAGGTGCACCAAGGATGACTGGTTGGGTTCCACTTTTCCAGGCAGGCTCTCACAGTGTTTTTTGGGTTACCTTTCATGAAGAACCCTCTGCAGTACCTCCCTGCTGATATTCCTATCAGTGTTTTTCATAAAGCTCTGCTGAGTGAGTGTCACCAGTCTCCTTTCTCAACTACTTGCTTGTTCTCCTAAAATTAGAGCCTAATGACCTCCCAAGATGGTACCACTGGCACCTTTTCATGATCAGCAGAAATCCAAATTTCACATACGTTTTCTTTCCCATCCCTACCCTTTCTCCTATTTGCACTGATATCCAATTTACACCTTTTAATGACATAAAGGCTCAATCTATCATGTTTATAAAACATTTGGCTATGGGCCCTTTGTCATGGGTAAAGCAGAGGGCTTTTACAGAGGTTAATTCCACCTTATGGAGCATAAGCATGAAAATAAGTAATTACAGTAAGAAAGTCCTGTTTACAGGGGGAAAAAATAGATCAAGCCCACTGATATCCAATTTACACCTTTTAATGACATAAAGGCTCAATCTATCATGTTTATAAAACATTTGGCTATGGGCCCTTTGTCATGGGTAAAGCAGAGGGCTTTTACAGAGGTTAATTCCACCTTATGGAGCATAAGCATGAAAATAAGTAATTACAGTAAGAAAGTCCTGTTTACAGGGGGAAAAAATAGATCAAGCCCAGCATGTAATGAAGTTAACTGTGGGCTGTGGGAGAAAAGATGTAATTGTTGTCTGTGCTAAACACAAATCTAAACAGGATCACAAGTAATTAGCTATTTAATAGGTGACTAAAGTAAATACTGCAATTAAAAAGCCTATTAAAAATAATATTAAAAAAAGAAAGCCTCACAAGAAACACAGCTTTGTCCTGCACTGCCAGTCAACAAAATCAACAAACCATTAAGAAAAAAATGTCCATGCATGCCCAAATCAGTAAAACACATAGTAATTACTTGGCACATTTTATCTTCAAAGTCCTCTGCGTGCGCTAAGTAATTAATCCTCCCAACACCTCGGTGTGGTATGTGCAGCAGGCCCTGGTAAAAAGCAAGTTTGTATTGCAGCCAGGTACAAATACCTTGTTGTGGGGCTCAATCTTGGTAGAGGAAATGCCACTCTAAAGTCAATAACAGGGGGTGGAGGTGGTTATCTCTTCAATGGCACTCATTGTAAGCCGTGGCTGCCTTTGTTTGAGGAAGGGGGAAATTGAGGCACAAAGGAGTGAGTTGAGGCTGTGAAAAGCTGCCCTTGGATTCCTCACCAGGCTCTGTGATGAGCACACTGGCTTCAAAGAAGCCCTGTGAGAATATGCCATGAGTATGCAGGTCTTGCATTCATACCTCTGACTGAACATCAGTGTAACCTGGGGTCAGGTTAATCTGCCAGACCCAAACCCACTTTCCAACACAAGCTTCGGGTCAGCTGAGTTTAAGTTAATGACTTTCAGTTTAATTAGTTGTTTCAGGGCAGGGGGAAAAGGGAATTCTCCCTTCTTCACAGTGCCCGCTGTGGCATACATGTTCCACCAGCTGCTGGGGGAGGACTAGTAAGATGTAGGTGGTGCCTGTGGTGGTTTGAGCCCATTTTTGTGCTCTTTGCCAAACAGAAGACAGTTTTCCACTCTGATCCTTCTGTCTGTTACTCTGTGATGACTTTTTGCCAGAAAACCAAAAGGTGAGGGAAAGATAAATACAATTAGTAGATCAGAGTGGAGTAACACATGGGGGAAGGAAAAGTGAGAATGCAGTGGTGGAGTCTGGAGAACTCACATTAACATCAAACCATGTCATAAACACATCCAAACCTGAGCTCTGGGAGTGCCAGCAGAAATAAAATACCTTACGGAAAGAAATCAGAGACGATACCATCAGATCCGTCCATCTCCTGTTAAATGCAGCAAAGGGCTGTGTGGAGCTTGGCAGGTGCCATAAGGAACAAACCTTCCCACCTGGGAATGACTAATCCCACCCTGGCTCCCATTAAGAGACCATTTGCAGCAGTGGCTAATTGGGCTGAGCAAAATAAACTTTCCCACAAAGAAGGCTGAACTACAAATGGAAAACTACCTGTGCTGAGATTAATTCTGGTGTGGGAAGAAAGGTGCTTCTGCCAAATGAAAGGGTATATTGAAGAAAGGAGTTGCTTTCCCTTTGATCAGAGAGGCACCTGTGCAGCAAGAAGAAAAGTGGAGGTTTATGGATGGAGGAAAACAGAAGTTTATGTACTTGCAGCTGGCAGAGTGTTTTCACCAAAACTGAGCTTTTTGTAGTTCTAGTTGCAGGTGTGCTGGTATATACATGGAAGACAAACGTTGCTGTACATCTGGTACAAGTCAGCAGGGTTTGAATGACACCAAAATGTGGCTGCTCTGGGTAGGGACATGATGAGCATTTTGAGCTGGTCCCTGGAGCTGTAGTAAGGTGCTGCTGAGTCATGGGTCCTGGGTCATCCCTCTGCTACCCCTGGTTGGGCAGCCTGTGTCTTGCCTTCTTCTACAGCCACAAATGCTCACAAAATAACTGTCTAGTGCAGCTATGAGCTCTTCCTTGTCTCAGACTCTTCCATAATCCTAATTCCTCAGGGAGACTGGGGACTGTATTGTTTATATGCATTTTCTTTTGGTTCTCAACTCACATCTTGAAAGACTCTTTTTCCTTTTTTTCCCTCTTTTCCCTCTCTTCCCATTTTTTTCATCATTTCATCCTTTTTCCTTTTCTCCGGATTTCTTTGCTTCTCAGATGAGCCCCATGCCTGTTTCTATCCTCCAGCCTGTTCTTGCTCACCCTTCAGAGCAACTAGTCCAAAAAAAAAAGGCTGTTTTTTTAGGATGAATCCCCATGAATAGATACTCATTGGTGTTATTAGCCTGATCATTACCCTGTGGGTTTTCCATTTACCTAGGAATTAAAATGACAACAGAGAAATCAGATTTCAGAGTCTCAAATGGGTTTAATAACATGTGAAACATTTCCTAAACCATCACGTCGTGCAGGCATAAGTCATGCAGTGTTTTTCATGTGAGCACAAGTCCTATCTAAAAACCAGAGTAAACTGCCAAGTTATTTCCCCATAGGACATGCTCCGTGACGTACATCAGCTGGGTCATCAGGATAGTCCATCCCTGCAAAACAGCATCTAAACACATGCTGGGGCTTAAACAAGGAACTTAAGCATGTGCTTTAAGATTACGTGATATCCTGGTTTATAAATAATTCCTACAACTTTGATGAGAACCATGGAATGAGGCTGGTGTCTATCCTAAGATATATTGACCTATTTGGAGGTTTCAAGGGAATGTCACCTTCCCAATTCTCTCCTTTGTGCAATTAGGATTTCAGGCTTGGCTGAAAGAGGTGTATGTGTGTTTGCCTCAGGTGACTGAAACTTGCTCTGACAGCACCATGTGGAAAAACTCCTATTAACACTGAACAAAACTGTTACCCCAGTAAATATTTAACTAATATCAAATACCTTCTTATTTCTGCTCTTCCCAAATAATTCACTGTTTGGAGGCAATTTTATTATGGTACATTTCAGTGTCTCTTTTTCATGAGAATATGTACTTTGCCACGTTGTACAGTCCTTTCTGCAAAGACATCAAGAACAAAAAAATGTGCAGACCAGAGACACTTGAGATCCATCCTTTCCAGAAGGCAATACATTGCCCATCATTTATCCAGGAACTGCTGGCTGCCTGCTGGCAGCCCAGACTCCAGAGTGCCATGGAGAAAAGGGCATCCAAAATGGGTCACAAACATCAGCAAATAACCTTGTGCTTATCAGCATTTTTCAGAGCAAATGTCCCAAGCACAGGACTCTCTCCTCTGGCTTGAAGGCAGTGGGAGGCAGCTTTCCCAGCCTCTGCATGACTTTCCCTGTTTATCCCACAGGGTCTCGTGGATTAGACCCTCTGCCATCCGTCATCCATTCAGAGATACAGATTTCACTAATGGCCACAGTGTAAATATTTACAGTAAACAGTTTTAACAGCTGACTTTTAGTAGCCACTGTGCATATGGAATTGCATAAACAGGAAGGACAATTATAGGGATGGAAAAACTGGCACAGGAAGGAAGGAAAAGTAAGAAACTAAAATGCTGATATATTTTATTAGCAATGACCCTTCTCTTCTGAATACCTGCAATACAGGCACAAAAAGAACACATAGAATTATTTGGCCCTACAAAAATAATATATTGTGCTGAATTCATATGATCTTACCTTTCTGACCCAAATGATTAGCCAGGATGTGGGGTCTCATGGCTTGTTTCCACTAGAGGTAAAAATTAATGATGATCTCAAGTACTTCTTTTGCACAATCCTGTTTATTTCAAAGCCTGGGCAAAATCCTTGTTCCCTGAATACATTAGGAATTAAATAGCAGGAGGCAGTTTCTTTGGGCAGAGGTCCAAGCCCCCTTTTCCAGTCAGCATTCAACCCAAAATGTTCACTTCATCAGTCTCATTTCAAGGTCATGCTTCATGTGCTTCTTCAGTTATCCTTGACTTTTTCAGCTGCCTTCTCTCCTCGCTACTGTGATATTTCTCATGATGTTTTTACTACCTTTTTCTACCATTTTCTCCTACTTCCTTCCCTTTCCCACCCTCCCACCCAGAAAACCCTGCATGAATTCCTTTGGTCCTTTAAAAGAAATTCAAATCCTTAGCCCTTTGCACCTGGCTAACTGATGCTATGTGTTTAAGCTGTGGCTCCTATTGTTTTAGACACTAATCCTCCCATGCACACCAAAAAATACCTGTTTCTTTCAATTATTATCAGCAAAGTGTTTATTTGGCATCCCCTCGCCCACCTGACAGTGACTTTGTATCTTCAGCCATTGCTCATTGATCTTGCCAGAGGCCTGTGATTTTGCAGCCTTTTTCCCCCCCTTTTATTCTTTTATCCTCAAGAACCTTCCTGAGGGAAACACAGAATTTGTTCTGGTCTTTTAGCCAGGCTTTGCCCCTGAAAGGGTTTTATTTTTACTTTCCACTTGAGTTGGTAAATCCTGTCACTGTGTAACACACAAAATGATGAAAAATTCCTGTGTGCTCTTTATATGTACACAGGCACACACTTTGGACCTCAGCAAGGAGATATATTGGCTCCCATTCCCCTCCTCTGCCAAACTCTTCCTTTCCATATGTTTGTTTAACTAATTGGCACTAAGGCCACCTGCTCTTCGAAAGGCAGCAGCAGTATAAGGCAATACAAAATGATCCAATATTTCAGTGAAAATATAGGTTCCATAGGTTTTTTTGGGCATAGCAACAGAGTATTTACAAGGCTAATTTCAGCTCTTCAAAGCATTTCAACAAGTTTTTAAAGGGACGATGTACAAACCAGAACGGAGCAAGGCTTAAGCTTGGGTTTATCCATCCCAAGTGCCAAGAGTGCTCAGATACACACTGTATTCCCTTGATTGGATCTGGTTTATCCTGCAGAAGGAGGAAGGTTATTTGACTTGGAGCTGGGCAGATGTCTGACAAAATAATGTGAGCAAATTAAGACAGATGAAAAGTGGGGACACAGGGGGAGAGAAAAGTGGATTTCTTTTCCTCTTGTGGAAAATCCAAACAGTCCAATACCTGCTGCAGTCCAGGTGGCATTCATTTCCCTCGTTTAGCTAATTGGGGAGGCTGAGATTTTTATTTTATTTATTTTCTTTTTACAATTTTTCTTGAAGCTTTTTTTTTCAGCTGTATTTTGATTTTCTTTGGAAGCACATGTATTTCTGCTATATGGAAAAGAATCAGTAAGCCATCACTTCCACTTCCTAAAACACTTTTACTGCTGATTATTTTTTAAATGGATTTTGAAAATCTGCTGTTGCCTTAAATAATTCAAAGCAAAAAAAAAATTTTAGTACATTAATGAAATTGTTCTAATACCTCTGTGGGAAAGATGCAGCCTACGGTGACTGACTGGGAGGAAATCCTGCTAGGTCCCTCCGGGTCTTTCTTAGAGGACCATCACAGGTGAATCACAGCAGCAGGGGGAAATACGTGTGTCCTTCTTCAGGACCATATTTTGCTGGGAATGCAGGCACCCAGACCCACAGCTGAGTTTGGGGGTTACAGGGCAGAGCAGCATCAGGGATAACCTCAGGTGATAAGTGACTTTGGGCTAATTTGTCAGCTCTCTGCACCAGCCTTGAGTACATGCACGTAAGGCGAGAGCAGTGGGACTAAACTTCTCTGATTTCCTTGTAAAGACGTTTATGCAATAGATGTCATGTGAAATCTGTACAAAGCCACACCATGATGGTTCCAACCTGATGGATCTCACTATTCCTTAGTAATTCGATTCTCTATCCTAGAAAAGCATGGATGTATTCAGTGCTGTTGCGTTCATATTCAATGGGAGATCCAAGTGCACACAACCACAAACCTTAATCTTCAATTAATGCTCAGATCATTAAATAATTTCAGTCCAAGGCATGCTGCCAAGGAAAACACCACAAAGATTGTGTTATCTTAAACTGATTAACAAACTGTGAAAGAGACACTTTTTCTAACATAGAGGAAAGATGGAAATATCTGAAGAGATAAGGAGGAGCAATGTAATTATAAAGAATCAGAAGCTACAGCATAAATACAGGAATATAACCCTTGAATCAGCAGTGCTCTTAAATATATGTAATTTTAAACTCACAAAATGCACCTATTAAATTACATCCATTAATTGTATGCTTAAAATTACCCTATGCATGAGTCCCTCAATGAGCTTGAGGCCAGGTGAGGCACAGACCCAAATACTGTTGATGTTTTATTCTCAACAATTTAAGTCCCAAATAATTTTTAACTTTCCTCTAACAAGTCTGACATAGTTTAGGTGATTCAGCCTGAAAAAAAGAAGCCTTCAGAATGACATAATTGCAGCCTTCCGGTACCTAATGGGAGCCTACAAGGAAAATGGAGAAGGACTTTTTACAAAAGCATATAGTGTCAGTACAAGTGAGAATGGCTTCAAACTGACATTAGGTTTAGATCAGATATTAGGAAAAAATTATTTACTGTGAAGGTGGTGAGGCACTAGCATATGTTACCCAGACAAGTAGTGGCTGCCCCTCCCTGGAAGTGTTCAAGGGCAAGTTGGATGGGGCTTGAAGCAATCTGGGCTAGTGGAAGGTGTCCTTGCCCATCGCAGGGGGTTGAGATTAGATGATTGTTAAGGTCCCTTCCAACCCAGCTTATTTTGATTCTTGTTATTGGTGTTTCCCTTCTCTGATAATTTTTCTTCATGTTTTATTGTAAGCTGAGAAAAGAATGTGAAAAAAGCCTTGGCTAAAACTAGCTAAAAGTAGCAAAGCTGGTATTGCATCCATGGTTTGTGATGGAGAGTGAAAAACAAAGAAATAAAAGAAAAAAATTGCTGAGAAGATATGCATCAAGGAAGCAAATTCTTCCCTTGACAATTAATATCAAGGATGATGCTAGAAATAACACAGCAGTAGATGGAAGAGGGATACCCTTGGAACAGAACTGAATCAGGTAACCTGTTTGATAAAGGTCCCAAAAATGAGCTACCTGTCTTGGTGAAAGTAAAGCTGCTATTCCTAAAAGGCATGATTGGGGTTGACACAGTGCCTTTCCTTTTCATAGCAGAGTTCCCTTCATTTCTTCCTTTCCTAAAAATGGCAGATCTTCTGCCTTTTCTTAGGAGCACCTACCGGAGTCCCATCATTGTTGCTCTGCTTCAGCAAAAGGCATCCCCCACTTCAAGCAGCAACTTCAAGGTCTCTAGAGGGTAACTACAATGTACCATACAGTCTGGTTGGAAAACCACTAACCATTTAATAAATACTTTGGTTTCTTGTAATCTTATCAATAATTTTGGTCCCAAAGACAGATTGCCAACAGAAAAGTGCTTTTATGGTTCTGATCCAAAGTTCAGATAAAGTAAATGAAAATATCCCTGTTTATTTTAATGGGGATTGTACACTATCCATGTACAACCATATTTTGTCCTGTCTTTGTAAAGTTTTCAGGAAAAGAAAACTACTCAATTTGTCTAGTTGCTCTTTAACAAATGGTTTTAATGCTTTTAAAATTCTGCCTTTGGGATATTCATGCATCACCGAACACTGTTAAAATAGAATTTGACATTGGTATTCACAGAAATGCTAAGAAAACTGCCTTTCTTTATGAGAAGGAAAAAGCCCTAACCCTAAATGGAACATTAAACACATAAATAACACAAAACATGGCTGTTTCCACAATCATTTCATTGATTCATTTATTTGTTTTTAGTCCGGGACTTTTAAGATAAAGATTCATCATATGAAGTATTTTTTTTAGGTAGTGTACACTATAAACATACTATTTCCCCCCTCTCTCAAGATCTGATTCCCCCCCCACCCCATTCTTTCTTCTGTGGAGAGCAAGATTTTTCCAAACTTTTCATGAATAAGTGATGATGACGGGAAGTTCTCTAATCTCTTGCCATTTACAAGTGAGTCCACATGGAGCTTTTGGATGGAAAGTTGCAGCAGAAGGTTCCAAGAGCTGCAAGGCTCTCTAGCTCTGAGCTGGGCTGAGTGTATGGAGATGTATCCCAGGCAGCAAAATCCGGCTTTCCAGAGTAAGCTCATTTAACAAACGTGTAGATGTGGCACTTGGGGACATGGTTTAGTGGTGGACTTGGCAGTGCTGAGTTAACGGTTGGACTCAATGATCTCAAAGGTCTTTTCCAAACTAAATGATGCTCTGATTCTATGATTCTATTTTTTCATTCTCATCCTCACCCTATAATGAGCTGTGGCAATCTCTCTTGCCTGCACATTCCTTACTACCTATGTAGCTAGATCCCTCTGGAGTAGGTAGGGAA
>NW_008670972.1:20019-26024 GCF_000695815.1 Acanthisitta chloris
CAGGATCAGGGTGGCTCACTCTTGTCTGACCCTGGGGACCATGTTCTGGTTTTTCCTTTTCCCACATTCAGAGATGTTTGTTTGGAGGGAGTGTGATAATTGCATTTCAGCAGCCCAGTCTTTAGTCCCAGGATTGACTCTTCTCATTCCTCCCTTAAAGAGAAGCTGCATCATCTGGACAGGGGTCTAGGGGTGAGGAACAAGTCTGTCCATGACTTCTGATGATTTAACAGGGTGGTTTATTCCATTAATACATTAAGTTTTGAGGCATGGCCTTTTGGAGTCAATGGGAATCCTTCAGTGTGTTTCCATTAACTAAATATAAAATGGAGTTGCAGCTTCATTGGCACTTAGCTATCTAGAAACCCCAGTACTCAAGACCCTGCAGACCATGTCACTGGATGGCAGGTGGCTATGAGCTCAGCTTCATGTCATGCAGAAGGCCCAGGTGGACTGTGAGCTCTATCCCCTGGAATGATGTTAGGGAATCATTGTGTGTCTTCTCATGGTGCTTTACATAGTGTTTTACGTACTAAGACAGGTTACCAGAGTGTGAAGATAGCTTGGGAAAAAAGTTTGTATTTCATCTTCAGTTCAGACACATTTGAGAGGTATTATTAATTGCCACTTCTAGAACAGGCAGTCTCCTCTCTCAGGAATAAGACCAAACCTTGGAAGGACCAATTCTACTTCCAATAGTTACTCTGTTTAGAGAGTACAGGGTCAAGGAAAGAAACCTTCACCCTTGCTAGAGTTTCCTCACCAAAACCACCAAGAAATGTCATTTCTTTCAAGACATTGACCTTGCAGTAAGGCAGTAGATATCTCAGGAAGAATACCAGCAATAGGCTTATGCTTGTGATGGTCTTCTCCATCCTTCCATGTGCTTCCTGCAAGAGGACATTGTTTCAGCTTTCATGCCAGCTCTGTGGTGGTCACAGCTCTCCCTCACTGCTTCTCTGTTTTTTTATTTTGTAAACTTGTCAGGACTGAATCAACTTTATCCATGTGTGAATGTGTGACAGTGGGGTTTTTCAATAGTACATACACCACTGAGGAGATACAAAACAGGTCAGTTGTGTTCAGGTCTCAGATTTGCTGTAATAAAAATGATACAGAGGCAAAAGTGATTAATGAGTATTGAATATCCAATGTGGATTCACTTCTAGAACATTTTGAGCATTTTTGCTTTGGAGTGAATACTCCACTTGGGCTAAAATGTGAAAGGCTTTCAGGATTATTTTTTTTCCACAGAGAGGGTTGCTGCTATGTGGAAATACTGTCTCTTATGCCACATAGTAAAGTGCATTTTTTTCCTCTTTTGCAAAAAAGTGGTCAGAAGCCAGCTTTCTTATTTATCCAACTCATGTCATTCCGCAGGGAAAGGGCTGCAGATTTAGTAATATCCTTAAAATAAGGATTGCCAATACAAATGCAATTGCCTCTTGCAAAGGCACATTAAGGAGAAAACATTCAGTGCTTCCAAAAAGGCAAAACAAAGTTGGATGTAAAATAATTTTGAAAGGAATTTGTGGTATGTTACAATGAATGAGTCTATGCCTGCTGAAAGGACAGATCATTTAAGTTCAGTGAGAGTTATTTCTCTAGAATTCAGATATTCCATACAGTATTACTCAGGATGCCCCGCAGGAGCAGATGTAGGTGGAAAATGGACTCTAGGGTGATGTGTTTATGCACAGGCTCAACAGGAATCAAAGCTTTTCCAAATGGAGATCTGTTTGCATGCTTAAGACATCATCTAGGGTTGCCCAGCTGGGCTGGTGGGACACTCTATGTACAGCCAAGAAAACATGGATTGAATACTGGGACATTAACCCATAAACAAAAGAGGGATCCAGGAGTCCTGTGCACAGGACTTGGCAACTTCATCGCTTTGATTATAGCAGAAGAAGAACAATTCAGATCATAGTTCAGTTTAACCACACCTCCACATTTCCAACCCTGTAAAGTTCTGGCTAGATTGTATTAATTTTAGTATAAACAGGACGTGTTTCATATTTATGCATGACTCTGGCTGGGATTGCTGTCCTGAACCTGAGCCATGACAGATGAACATCTCCACTTTAGTCTTGTTTTTGTTTTGCTGGTTCTGCTTACAGCAAACAACCGTGTCTGAGAAGCCTGGGGTCCGTGGGATCAACTGTTTAATCAGCTGTAGCAAGAATGTAATTGTCTTTGTTGTTAACCACTCAGCTATGAAAAGCGTGAATAGTATATGTACATTTGGAAGCACTACACGAGTGGTTTTGTCCCTGCTTTGCTCCCTCCTACTGGTCAAATGCTCAAAATAAGTGAAATATTTTGGAAGTCAAGCATTTTGCTGTTTGGGTTTTTTTTTCTCCAAAGTCTGTGTTTTCAGTTCAAACAGATAATTGCATCTGTAATAGAGAGATGTTTTTCTAACTTGGCTTTGTTAACATCATAAAACACCTGCTAGGGCTGAGCTGCTTTAACTCTGAAATGCTTCTCACCATACTTTCTGTAGTACAAAGGTACCACCATAGCTAAAAGAGTTTTGCTTTAAATTTTTTTTTCTTTAAACTACCCTCCTTGGCACTAAAAAACATATATTCAATTTTGGTGGGTTTTGTTGGATTATTTTTCCTTTTTTCCTTAGTCCATAAGCATTTTTCAGGCTTGCAAGAAAAAAAGAAAAGAATCCAACCAAGTTTAACATAACTGTTACGGTGCAAGAAATGCAAATCTCCTATTGATGTTGGTTTAGTGCACACAGGATGAAGGATAAGGGGGTGATTCCTCCTCCCAGAGCAGCAGTTTTGCACCTCTGCAAAGGGAAGCTTGAGCTGCCTCTCCCTGCCCATACCACAGCCTGAGATGGCTCTTTCTGCATTATAGGGATGCTCAGCACACACCCCACTGTCTGCGCTGAGCTAATGGAGTGGGAAAGGGCACTCTGTCCATCCAGGGCCACATTACCCTGGATGTGGATATTCCATAAACTATGGAGGAGCAAACTCTGACCTTGGTTACTCTCGGGCTCTGTACACAGACTTCAGCTGAACACCAGCTCATGTGGGTGATTGCTTCACTCTGTTCAGTGGCTGGATGTTGCAAGACCGCTCATGGTTTCAGTTGTTTTCCTGGACACTGGAATGCATCTCTGGTCTGGGTGTTGACTCATTTCTTCCAGGAATGAGTAGCTTCTGGCTCTAGAGAGTCAGAGCAGCTCCTGCACACCCAGGGAAGTAGGGTGCAGGAGCAGCCTATTGGCCTGCACCCTCTCTGCCATATGAAAATTGAGTGTTGCAATGCTCATATGCAGATTGCCAGGATTTTAATGGAAAGTTAATAGATGGCTGACCTCAAAATGTTGAGAGCGACCTAATGGGTTACATCACTGAACCACCCACAAGCATTTCTTGTGAACTTTTCCCGATTTCACCCGAGTCTCTCAGCTTTTCATCCCCTCTGGATTTGGACATGCAGCAGCATCCGGGTATGGTTTTAAATCCCTAGTAAAGACATTTTTAAGGTGCTGGAGACAAGGAGAGGTATCCAATAATGCCAAGTGTGGCAGAGACACATTTGAACTCCCTGTTCCCTGAATGAGCTCCGACCATGTTAGAGTTGATATTAAAGAGTTTTTGATATCAAGGAGCTGCTGGGTGTGAGAGGGTCTATCCATTTTTCCATCACCATTGTCTCATCTGAACCTTCCTTGAAAATAGTCAGAGAGGAGCAAACCAGAGGATCCTTTTAAATTGTCTCCAGAATCATCATCTTCGTGTCATGCTTTTGAAATGTCAGCCCAAGAAGTGAAGAGTCCCTGTTTTCTATCTCACCCCCAGCAGTCCCCCTTCCAACTCTGAGCTCCAATTTCAGGAAAAAAAAGTGTCAAACTCAGAACTGATAAACATCTTGCCACATTGCGTAACTCCTGCCCCCAGTGCATTTTCCATGCTCCCAACCCAGATAGGTTTTTCATTTTGACGTTATAGTTATGTCTCACTGTTTGGAGTGACAACTCTATCACAAAAATCTCTATCCCCCATTTTCTAAATCTGCAGTCATTTATGTTTATCTAGCTTTTGAATTACTCTTGGTGCCTCGCCACGCCAGGATGTCCCGAAGACACCGGTAGGAGAGCAAGCACTGCTTGTGAGGAGGTGGTGGGTGGTCTGCAGGGGAGCTGTGCCTTAGACCTTCACACATACTCAGGCAGCAAACCTCCTGCAAACCTCAGAAATGTGTTTTCCTTTCATATGCAATCTCCAGGTAAAATCTGAGCTCCCAGATTGGAGGCTTTGCAAAGAGTAGGCAGGTTGGCCCTTGTCTGCCTGCACTGGTGAGTGTGTCACAAACATTTGACTGTTTCCAACAGCTCAAAATTGACAGGGAAAGCTCAGATAATTTGACTTCTTTTCCTTCACTTTAGTGTAGAGCAAATCTGAAAGGATCCATTTGCCTGACTTTTCCATGTGGTGAAGGGTGGCAAACAGGCAGCAAGGAAGAAACCATCTCCGTGTTGCTTTGAAGCCGCTGCTGTTGTGCTGGAGTTTGCCTCTCTCTGCCTCCAAAGTGTAACTTGAGCCTTCTCCATAAAACTTGCTCAATTTAAAGTTTACACAAATCATCTTGTTACTTCCAGTTTTCCTTGGCTCTTGCATGGCTTTATTTGTTTTTTAGCCCTTTTCTCAGAGGCGGTTTCTCAGCACCCAACTGCCCCCTAAGTCCAGGGCAGAGAGAGACTCCAGGGATCAAGTTTCCCACCTGGAATATGCTCAGCAGCCCACAGAGCCCCAGGCAGAGGAAAGGCTATATAATGTGAAGGAACTCGGTGATACTAGCTTGCTTATCTAAGCAAAAGGGAGATGGTGAGGGTATTCCAGTTCTGCAGGTTCCTAAGAAGGGACAGTGATGGGACAACACCTAATGTTCAGGTATAGCTTTACAATAAGGAAGTTTAGGAGAAAAAAAGACAGATTTCTGTCAACTAGAACTATGTGATCCTGAGCACTTAAGGAGGCATAAAAATCTTCCAGTTTTATAGGGGTGTAGGGAGGATTTATGAAAAGTGCTATGTGATGAGGATAAGACTCAAAGACACAGAGTTCCAGTCCTACATGTCCCTCTGCCTGGAGACCAGGCATAGGCAACTTTTCTGGGTTATTCGCACTGCCAGGATCCCTTTGAGCCCTAATCCTCCCCTCAGGTGCCCAGCTTTATACAGGTGCACACAGAAGATAATCCTTCCCCTGCTTTTGTTCAGTTACTTTTCCTATTACTCCACTCACACGCTATAATTTAAACCAATTTCTACTGGCTTATTATGTACTGAAGATGACTTAGTTTTCTTTCTTTTTTTTTTCTCTATCCCCAGCTAATTCCTCCTCTCAGTCTTCATCTCCCAAAGCCATAGCTAGATCAGGTTTTGTCATGATTATCACTCATCATAATCGAGTCAGCCTAACTTATGATGTCATGATAAGAAATCAACTCTCTTAAGCTATTTTGTAGACAACTCATCTCAGTAATTCCCCTGCCCTCACCCTGACAATAACCTTATATCTTTTTGCCTGGTTTTTTTACTAGCATAATTGGTTTTGTCATGATGGTAGCAGTGCTTTGTGTGCCAAAAACATATCCCCAGAGCAGCTGTGATGAAAAACACAGTAGTGAGTTTTGCAAGTCATTACTAGTCATTTGCCAAAAATGAATGGCAGCTCAGGCTCGAAGTATGTTACCCAGGCAATGCCCAGGAAAGCAACATCTGTGATGTGTGCCAGGGGCTTTCTTCTTTTCACACAGACACTATTGGCTTTCACTGAGGGTGGTCAGAATGACTCACATCCTACCAGAAAAGAACCAGGACCCATTTCTTGGAAGAAACAGAAATGAAGGCAAAGACTGGTTCACAATGTCTAATTTTTCTTGCTAAAAGTGCTTTTGAAAGTTCCCCTTGCTGTCAATGCAGATTCAGTGCCCTGCCAGTGCCTAAACTATTCTTTTCTCCTTGCTTCTTT
>NW_008670972.1:26049-94159 GCF_000695815.1 Acanthisitta chloris
GGTTACAAATCCACAGTCCCGCCTTGCAGTTCCTCAGGTTCTTTTCACACACCAGAATGGAGATTTCCCCATCCCTTTAGACTTCCCTATGTGATGCTCTGGCTGTGACTCCCTCTCTGCTTCATCCTTTCCACATCTTCTGCTAACTTGCTGCCCCACACCCTGCAGCAGCTTTTTGCTGAGCACCAGAGGAGGCATGGTAGGCTGGTTGGAGCAGCTCTCAGGTCTCCTATTTCTGCTCCACTTTTTACTGCACCACAACACTTTTTCCCTCTCTGTGTTTGTGGCTGGAAAACATCTGAGACTGTTTTCCTCATCAAAACATCTAGTTAGGTTAAATTTGACTGTTCTCATTCTACCTCTTCTCCCCCCATCCTCTAAGATGCTTCTCTGTTGCTTTTGCATCCCTTTTTGCACACTTGATAAGACTCCTACGATTTTGCCCCATTAAGATATCCACATGAGTTCAGGGAGGAGACCTTCCTCTTTTAACAGGGAGATATATTCAAAGGCATTTTTTTGGTGTTTCCTAACAGAAATTCCAACTTCCTTCACCACAGCAGTCACTGAGCCCTTCAACTCCACTGACTCCTCCATCTCTACATCCTTTTTGATGTTGAAAGCCATAGTGTTACTTAAAGTGAGTCAAATGTGATTGCTCAGTTTAAGGCTATTTGCTATGAGTGAAAAAGCACTTTTTTGGTGCTTAACCAAAAGCAGGTCAGAAATAGTGATTCATGAGGAAGCCCATCCAGGAATAACTGGATCCACCAAGATAATAGGGTGATTTCTCCAATTTCCCCCCAGGAAATCTCCATCAAGAGCACAATTCCTGGCAGCTTCCCTCTAACACCGTGCAGAGGTCATTGCCAAGGTCAAGTCTCAGTCAGATAGTCAGTGCCTCAGCATCATGTCTCAGGACAATCCTGTCCTGGACAGACACTGACTGCTCCCTGATGGATCTCATTTCTTTGCATCAGCAACACAGCAGTGGCTTGTGATTTATCAGAGACCTCCACACTGTAGCTCCTGCTGCTCTGGAGAAATCCTGCCAGAGAGTCTGAACCAACTCCTCTGATAATTTTAAGGGCTTTTGTGGTCTTGACTGGGGAATGTGTCTATTTGAGTTAATATTTATTCCATCCTTTAAGGCTCTGTGTGAATTTCATGGACTTATTTGGCTCTTTAAATCCTCCCTTGCTGGGAGGATGTTCCTGTGAGCTCATGGATGGCTGTGCTGTCTGGCCTTCCATAAGACCCTGCCTTCTTGTTCAGACCTCTCCAAAATCCACCTTTTATCCTCTGCCACTTATGATTTGTTGGTGTTTCTTCTCCCACTAGTACTTTTTTCAAGCCTGGTTATAAGTAGAAGTGAAGTTTACATACATTAGATTGTTTATAGCAGACATTTCTTCTTTAGTTTAGTTGAAAATGCTGCATCAGGGGTGGTCTTTCCTTCACCTTTTAATCTCCCACCGACCAGGAATCACTGCCACTTTCCACTGAATGCTACATAGGCAGCTTGAATTTGGCTTTGCTTGATGGCCAAGGCCCAGGTAACCTGCCCTTCTGTAAATTCTCCTTCTAAAGAAATAAAACTTTCCATTTACAACCTGGGGAAAAGAAACTCCAAAAAACACAACACCCAGATAAGTCCAACAAAAAAACTCATCTCACCAGGTATGAGAAATTCCCCTGGGAGAGATATTTGGCACTCTCTTGTCAGCTGAATGAGTGAACAGCCTATTTCAATGAGCCCCAGTGAAACCTTGGATTTGGGCAATCTCCAATAGGTGATGAGCTGCTCACAAGAGCCCTTTCAAACCAGCTCAGCTCCAAGGAATTGTTTCGCTTCCATCAGACATGTCCTTACCCCCTCCCTTTCTGTGTGGGATTTCTTCCTGTTGTTCTTTTCGCAGTGGGCAGGGAACTTAGAAAGGATGGGAAAAAATTGTCTTCCTATGATGCTGTCATTAAATGTATACTCTGGGAACTGCCTTTTTGGCAGAAATGTTTATAAATCATATATTTCCTTTTGGTTTCCCTTGGAAATACATAAAAATATGACAACAGTCACAAAACTGTATTGTTATCAGTGAATGCTGTTTGGGGAAACATTGTTGTATTGTTTCTGTTCCATATATTTATTTGGGGGATTTTTTGGCTGCTTTTCTCTTGCATAGGCAGTAAACTTCAAATTATTGTGGGATTTGGAGCTTCACTTAAAAAGGAGTCAGAACTTGACAAAATGCCCACAAATAGAGGTGGAAAGGCTCCCACTGACTTTGAGAAACTGTTGCTCATGTCAGAGAACATCCAAGAAACATTTTATTTTATGATGTTTTTAGTGTTCAGGAAATGGTGACTCTTTGAATCAGAAGAGTAAGTAGATGAATGCTGGCTCACACATTTGCACCATTCTTATGCTGCTCCAGCATCACTATTTGACTTTGGAGTGGACATTGCTGAGGACAAAGCAGTAGTATGGAAATGTGTTTTTTTTCCACACTGTGTCCTTATAGACTGCCCAATCATCTTAAATTTTATTTTAAAGCAGTATTTGATCAAGCAACTTGAAATTCTGAGAAAAATTGATTTGGGAATGGGTTCTCCTTTGCATATCAAAAGGAGATATAAACAGATGCAATGTTGTAAAGAACATCTGGGCTAGAAACACAGTTGAAAATTTTAATGGTGAAAGTAGTTAACCACAGGGTACCTTATAAAGATTTGATTTATGGGTGGGACATGTAGGATTCTCTGACACGAGAAGCCAAAGTTGGGTTGTTTTCTTCTAGGTGCTCAGCATGACTCAGAGATACTGCAGGGACCGGGTGGGGAAATTCAGTCAGGACAAGGGTTATCCTGGGTTGTGCACAAGGTGATAACAGGACAAGGTTCATGCTTAGGTTAGGCAGGAGATGACAAAAGACAGTCATTATAGTCAATAATCCTATATCCCACAGTCCTCATCCTATAATCACAAAATTGCATTAAGTAGGTGACAGAAGGCTCCATCTGTAGAGAAATTTAACCTGCCACAGACTTTTGCAGTTTTGGTCTGCAAAGACCGTTGCAGTTGCTGTAGACAGAGCCAACCATGTTCTTCAGCATCTCTGTAAGCCTGCAAGAAATGTTATGGTCCAGGGAAATTCTGCTGCAGCGGAATGGTGTGGTGGTGGACAGGGCTTGTAGGAAGTGGAAATGTAAATTAAGCGTTTGGTTTCCTGCTTGTCTGGTGGTACTGTGGTGGCAAACAATCTGTCAGGATGCAAGTTATCCCAGGTGCTGCTTGGTGGCTCCAGTCCCTGAGGGAGGAGTGCCTCAACATGCTGATGAGGACCTTTTGGGTTCTTACTTCAAAGGAAGAAAAAGTGTGAAGTTGACACTAAGAAAAAGGAAAGAGAAGAATGAAGAGGCCTGTGTTTTGTGGTTAGCAATCAATGAGTGTCACAGCTCTTTCCAAAGCAGAAACCTCTTGATTTTTGCTTCTGTCTCATTCAATTATGCTCAAAGGGCCACACTTAAAAGCTTCAGGAAAAGGAGTAAGACCTTTACAATAAAAGACATGAAGCTGCTCTGGTGAGTGCCAGCTTTTGCTTCCTGTGGTTTACATGCTAGAGAGCAGCTGGGATGTAATGTCAGGGATGGGCTGATGCTGGGTCTGACAGATAATCTTGAAGACACCATGCCCACCTGGACGTGTCCTGGTTTGGCAGCTGAGACCAACCCATGTTCACAATAAAGAGACTTCTGATGGCAAATTATTCAGGTTGTTTTCTTGTCTCAGATAGAAAATTTGGAAGAAATGCTCCAAAAACATGAACCCTTTTCTTGATGAAGACACATTTCCAGAGAATCTACATCTGAGGTCCTCAGATCTCTGAAGCTGGACACAGTGGACCCACATGTCTTGTTCTGGATTAGTGTGAATCTCCCTTCTTGAAGGTTTAAGACTGCCATGTAACCCATACATAGGGTCCCCAGTTCACCACCAGTGGAGGTGCACTTGAAATTCTTGACCCTTCTCTCTCAGGTTTACAAGTTAATGTCCACCAGAGTTTTTATTATTATTATTTCCATGCTGGAGTTTGAATTTCTTGTTGCTACTCTTGGATTGAAGCTGTTAGAGCTGCTGTTGGGAATCTTAGGGCAAGAAGGTACAGTCTCAGTGGTGCACAGTCTTTCACAACTATTCCTCTGCCTTCTGCATGACAGACATGTCTCTAGGTCTACTCTCATTCTCTTACTTTTTTACTAATACAGAATGAAATCATAGAGATGACTCTGTTCCCACTTTTATTCCAGCTATATAAAATGCTGAGAGCCTCCCCAACTTCTGTTGATTCGCTTCAAAATTTATTTGAAGCTAAGGAGAGGCAAATGGGAGATAATGGAGATGATGCTGAGCTCAGACTGGGATACTGGACTGAAAAAGTTCTTGGATAGGGAGATAGGTAAGGAAATATGTCAGAGCATTAATACAAAATAAATCTTTCTCTATAGTATTTCTTCTCCAAGTAAAATTCTAGCAGATACTCATTTACAGTTTAGATATATGCCGTGAAATGTTTGCCATACGGTTAACTTCATGCTGTTAATTATTTGAGGCTTTCTGGAAATCTCATGGGGGGTTTGACACAGAGATATGTGGCTCAGCAGATCCCATGCAGGAGGGATGGCATCTTTTCTTGCCACTTCGTTGTTGTGATTATTGCTCACAGGCTGTGTCATCTCATCAGCTGCGATGTCAACGCCTGCTTGGAAAATTCATTCCCATTCATAATTTAGCCTTGTGCAGTAGGCACAGGATGTGCATACTTGGGAAGAGGGATTGCATCAGGGAGAAAGGTCAGCAGAAGGGGCAGTGCTGCGTGGATCCACAGGTGGTTCAACTCATTGTCTGTGAGATCCGACATGAAGCAGCAGTGATCTGCCTTTCCCATGAACAGGGAGTGAGAAGACCCTCCTCTGCTCAGCTCTCAAGCCTTGGTACTTCTAGCATCCAGGGATTTCAATATTGAGCACCAGCATGGTCCACTGCTCTGGAGAGCCTTTCTTTCACCAGGCTCAAGTTTGGAGCAAGTCACTGACTGTTTTGTGTGTACACAAGAGCTGGGGCTCAGGCTAAGCAGCCAGGTAACCACAGCCAGTGGGAGTAGAGAAGCTTAAAATTTCAAGCTCTGCTTTGTTCCCCATGAAGCCAGTGAACGTTAGATTCTTCTGCTTACTGAAGAGGCAGAAAAGACAGGAATTTCAAAACTTCATTCCTTCAATTCGCCTTTCCCTCAAAAATGCTGCACTTCCTTCAACTTCTTCTCTGGTCTCCAGTGTAAGCCAAGTTTTCATAACTCCTTTTTTTCCCCACCCTCTGGTTTGAATTACTGCAGTGTCTATCACTTTAAGCTGATGTTGTGAATAAACTCTTATAATGCAGAGAACATCTTGCTTTCTAAATCACTTAAGTGATAATCAAATTTAGCAGGATGATTTAGAGCCCAGGAAGTTTAGGGGGTGTGTTTATTTTACTAGAATTTCTTGTACACAGAAGTGACCATCTTGCTGACTATCTGTATGAAGAACTGGGAAATACTCTGAATTTTGCTTCACTACCTCATTTCCACTTTTACTGCATTCCAGTGTTTTGGAGGATGCTAAAACCAGAGCTTTTGTTGCTGGAGATGGACTAATGCTGAAAACTCCCCAGAGAGAAGTGAACTTTCATCCAAGTGGAGGCCAGACAACCAATTATTTTTCCTTAATAAGAACAACAACCATCATACTTGAAACTAATAATTAGTTAAATAATAACATCAACAGCTGGTGGAAAGTGAAAGAATAGCAGGAAGTAGCTCTCCAGGCATCCTATAGTTAGCTTGTGGATTTTATTGGCACGGGAGATCGTGGTGATGACTGCTATTGTACAAGCACCATGGCTCTTACTCAAGAAAAACTAGTGCTTATCTGCCTAAAAACTCTCTGAGGGAGGTTCCTGGAAAAGCATGTTGTAGCAATAAGGTGGGGCAAGAATGGCTCCATGCTTTGGTGTATTGGAAAGGTGACTGCTCATCATGGCTAGGAAACTCTCAGGGCTTCCTGGGAAGCTTAGCTAGCCTAAAATATATTAAATGGGAAATGCTGTTCCTGGAATCAAAATGCTTAAAATATCATAGCGCCATGGAACAGTTGGAGTTGAAATGGACCTTGAAGCTCATCTCATTAAACCCCCCTGCCACAAGCAGGGACACCTTCCAGTAGACAAGGCTGCTCAGAGCCCCATTCAGCCTAGCCTTGAACACTTCCAGGGCTCGGGCATCCACAGCTTCTCTGGGCAACATGTGCCAGTGCCTACCCACCTTCACTGTAAAGAATTTTTTTCCTGATACCTAAACTAAATCTACTCTCAGTTTGAAGGCATGCTTCCTCATTTTCACTCCCCTCTATTCCCTCAAATCAGTGGTCAGCTGACTAGTAAAAGGGTTTCTGTGTGCAGCTGCAGTCAGGTTTCCATCACAAAATCACTCATCAGCTCTACCTGCATCCAATCTGATTCTGCAGAAAAATTATTTTCCAGTCTTATTTTGGATCTTAATTAATGCCTCTAAATTAAATGCTGGAGTGCCATGGAAAAGCAGCCTGTGAGCTCCCAGGCAGCCTGTCCCCAGCCTGAGATTTCCATCTCTGCATTGACAGATTCTGCCTCAGGCAGCTTTAGTTAGAGGTAAGATTGTGTGAGGATCTGAGCAAATTTATTTCCTTATGGTTATTCTGTGTATCTTGACACCAGCAAGGTTTCCTTCAGGATCTGCACATTAATTTTGACATTAAATTTCCTTTATAGGTTTGTAAGTTTATACTTCTAACAAACTTGGCCTGTACTTTTTCCAGTGATGCCCATAATATGCTTCATTTGAAGACCAATTGAACAGCATAGGATTTTCTAGTTGTTTTATTTCCAGAACATGGGCTGGAAATTACACAAGGAGATAAAACACATGAACCTCTTATCATCCTAATCAGATATATATCATAGTGTTACATTGGAAGGACTGTCTGTACAACAACTTGGAAAAGGTGTGAGTCATCGCTTCTTGCTCCATATCCGTAAGTGGAACATCACACCACAGCTCATAAGATGTGATTACACATGGAAGAGAAGATTTCAGTGATCAAGGGTTATCGCTGAGATTTTGCAATGGAAATGACCTGGGATTCACTTCTCATTTCTGAAGGTTTGGCAGCTTTTTTTGGAGTGAATGAAAAGCAACGAGGAATGCTTTCTGTAAGATCCAGAGCCCTTTGCTGTACAAAGGCATCAACACACTGTTTGCACACATAAAGGGCAAAGGACTTGCCAAACAATTGTGTCGTGACACTTCACTATTGGCTGAAAACTGACATCCACACATGACTTCATATCAGCTGAGCTGTCTCTTTTACTCATTAGATTGGCTCAGGAGCAGCATTTTCTGTAGTCATGAATGCATACGTAACTGTCTTGCCGGAGATCTGCCATCATCTAGGGAGGTCATACACATCTGATGGCCAGAAGGACAAAAGAGTCCGAGAAAATCAATAAAAACTCTACAGAGCACCCCAGTAATGCTTCCAAATGATGGGGATCTGCTCCAAACCCTACCTTTTCAAGCACCTTCTGCTATTTCAGAAAGTTCAGCCCCAGTAAAAAAAAGTGCTTTACTAAGTAAATAGAAGCATTTTGTAACTAGTGTCTCTGTTCACTGGGCTGTTTCCTTCTGGCTGGACAAACTTTCATCCTAGTACTCTTGTGCAGTCTCACTTCCAATAAATGAACAGCCAGGCTACAGCCAGTGTGTGTCATGGGAACATGAGCAAAAAGGGACACTTAGAAGAAAGGACAGCCCAGGACTACACAATATCTTGATGGTTAACTTGATTAGAGCAATTAATACTAACAACCAAGAACAAAATGCAAAATTTAGTGAGGTTTGGGATGAAAGCAAACATTGCTGTTTCCCATAAGCTCCTTTTCTCCCTAGCTGTTTTGCTCATACCCCAAATGTTCACATTGTTTACACTTTTCCGGACCTGGATAATCATGTTGACCAAATATGGGGTTTATGGTTATGATTAATCTTTTGTTCTTTTTGCCAAGGGCAAACAGAGAGTAACAATGAAGAAGTAGTCTTTAGGCACTTTGAATCAAGGATAAATGCTGGTCCAGAGGACAGATGTTTGTCTAGAGGACAGTGTGACTCAGCCATGCACATCTGTATTACCTTTGGAAATATCAGAGGCAGATGGATAGTTTTTACAGTGCTTTCTGGCTTTCAGATCCATCACTCTATGCATCCTCTAATTTTAAAAGCCTTTTCCTCAGCATTTTAAGAAGCTGAATGTCAGCTGCTGATTCCTAGGTGAGGTAACAACTTCCAGCCATCATGAGCTACGATACAGCTCTTTTACCAACACCATTACAGCTTTCATCCAAAGTCCACTGGACTCTGCAGCCCTTTGCTGACTCTTTCTGGCCTTGGGCTGATGTATTTATACACAGAAAGGCTGCCTTGAAAATTTTTTGAGGTTGGGTTTTGCTGCCACTTTACATATTGAACATGACTGAGGTTTTGGTAATTGTTCCAATGGTGAAAAGCAGCAGAAATTTAGCTCACCCAAACAATCACTCTTGTCTGATGATCTGGGATTGATTATGGTCCTTTGTAGATGTCTGAAAATCAGTTCATATCCTTTGCTTCAGAGGCAAACCCTATAAAATGCGTTTAGTGTCCCACTGAGTATTGCTCACATTTAATTCCATGTTTATTTTTGGTCACAAGCTCAGTGGGAAACTGCGTAAACAAAGCTGCTCTAAGCATACATGTGCGCATACAAAAAGGTTGCCAAGCAAACGGTGCCAATCTGGGTAAGTCTAATGTAAACACTGAGTCTAGACAAAATGATCTAGAGACAGAAGCCAGCTCTGATGTCAAAGGAGATCAAGTGTTGATAAAATTGCTAGAACCAGGAAGCCAAAGGCGTTTTGTGTTAACTTGGATAGTGGTTAACGGTGATGTTTTTATTCAGATTGAGTTAATGGAGTTTTTGACCTAATATATTACTTCAGTCTTCCTAACTCTGCATCCAGAAACTGAGTTAAGAGGTCTGAAAAGCCTTCGCTTTCCTTAGTCCTTAGATGCCTTCATGGACTGCAGAGTACGGAGCCCATCTTTCAGCTCTGGGTGAACCCTCAGTGTGTTGTACCCTAATGTGACCTCTGTGGTGCCTCTAGGATGCTGCCTGGTGTGACAGGTGTATAGTCCCATGGTTGGACCAACTCCCAGGTGCTTAATCCCCTTTCCATGTCTGTAACCATAGTGGATCCATGCACTGCAGCAGCTATTCACAAACAAGTGCCATCACCTTCTGTTCTATGAGTATTCTACATGTGTAGGGTGGGACTGACTGTGGGCAGTGCAGCTGAGAGCTGCTGGCTGCTGCTGCAGAGAAAATGGCTCAGGAACTTCCACACATTTATTTGCATTTCCAAGAAGGGCTTTGAGGTAAGGAATAGCTGAAGTCCAACAGCTAAGCAATACTTAGTATCTGGAAATATGCTCCCCGCAGAACTGCCGTGATGAAATAAAGCACAAGCTCCATCTGATCTGTGCCACACTTACTTTTGCCATTAGAGCTGTGATATGGCTTCTTGACGCTCTAGTAACACTGCTTATCATGCAAATCACAAAGAACCTGCTGCCCTTCTCCAGAGCATTCAAGAATGCTTAACCAGCCCCTTTCTATGCTTCACAGCTCTTCTTATATTTTGCATGCCTTATCTGAGATCTGTATTTAATATTCTGCTCATCTATTGTATTGATTGTTCTGGTTGCAAGAATGCTTGATCAGAACCTAATCTATCTTGAGATTGTCCTGCCAACATCTGCACATACTCTGTTCTCAAAAGGAAAACTCTTAGCCTGATCTCTGGAATACAGTGAAAATGTTTCCCCAAGCCAAAACAGCTCTTAGAGAAGAAAACAAACTAACAAAAAAGTTATTCATGGGAAGTGATTTAGAGTGCAGAACAATATGTCACTCACTAATCAGATTAGGGTCAGTGGCATAATAAGCATCATGAAAGAGAAAATCTGATGTGTGGTTCATGTGGTGGGACAGATCTCCCACAGCCTGTGTCCTCGGCTGTCTTTGTTCCCAAAGCACTGTCCTGCTCCAGTCTGCTCCAAGACTAGCTGCAAGCCTCTCCCAAAAGATGATTTTCTTTGCTTCCAGCTGGGCAGTTATTTAACCTGCTGGATGCTTCTCCTCTGGCCCCTTGGCCAATGACATGTTAATGAACATGTGGGACTCAACCATAACATTGATTCTCCTGGAGATCTGCTCTGCAGAACTGTGAGGAACCCATAGGGACATCACAGTCCTGACATTACCAGCGCCAGAGCCACCACCAGCTCTGTCCCCTCTGATGCCAGTGCCCCTTCTGGCCATGAGATGTGCGAACATGAGGTGTGCCTGCAGTGGCTGTGCCCCCCTCACCTCACTAGGGAAAGCTCCAGGGAAGATGCTTTTTCACATTTCCTCCAGCTGCCCCTAAAGACACAGAAAACCCCTGAAATGAGGGAAGTCATACAATCTATGTATCCTATTTGACTTAAAAGCATATTAACCCCCCCTCCCGTTTTTCTTTTAGTGGGATTTCCTTTGTTTTACTGAGCAGCTGCAGGCTGCAAGGTCCCAGAATTGTAATTTTGGCCTGCAATAGCACCATATACTGTCACAGTGTGTATTACATATCCAGTAAAGCCTGACTATTGTGTCCTCTGGGCACACTTTAAAATAATTGCTCGTAAAAGCACATACTCATCTCAGCTGCGCTCGTCTGAGTGACCAGCAACAAAAAAAGGCTCCTTGACTTCCCAGAACACAAGTTCTCCTTATTCTCTTTATACCTTTCATTGTTCCCAACATGAAAAATAGGTTTTTCCAAGGGAGACACACAATGTTTGTCCCTATCCCCTCAGTCTTGCTCAAGACTGTCCAACAGACTGGAGGTGGTCCAACACGTAGCAGAGAAAGTGCTTCAGGGACAAAGGGGTAGCAGAAGAGAGAGAGTGGGTTTGTCTTGTCCATCCTGTAGGAGATGGAGGGATGCATTTACCACCTCCTCCTCCATAAATGTCCCCATTTCTGTGTACAGAGGAGAATCAGGGCCAGATCATAGCAATGGCTGATAGCTGCCATCACTCTTTGCCTTTGGGCATAGGGTATTGTTCAAACATCAAACGGCTGCATAACACCAAGAAAAAATAATTTCTCCAACCAACATGGCCTACACATCCCAGAGACTTTTCCTTTCCTCCTTGATCTCTTAAATCCCCCATGCAAACAAGGAGCCCATAGCCCTTTCTTGGCTGTTTCACCTTGTTTCGGAGTGACTATTAGAAATTAGTGATGAGTGAACATCCAAAGCTTTTCAGTTTGGGGCCACTTCACTTTAAATAAGCATCCAAACGTTCACAGCTGAACCAGCCAAAGCTCATTTATCTTGACATTTTCTCACGCGATTTCAGGCACAATTTCTTCTGGCCACAGACAGCTGTGAGTATCAAGAGAATAGTCGTCTTCACTGTGTTTTGGCATGTTTGGCAATAGTACTAGCCAGAACTGGAAGTTAGAAAAAAAACCAAATCTATCTATCTATCTATCTATCTATGAACTTTATGTATATGCATGTGTCTAAAACTTTAAATCCTCAGAACCCTAATGAAGCTTTATTCAAAGCTGGTCTGAGTTGGACATATTTTGGAAAATGTTCATTTCCAACCAAGTATACACATATTTATTTGGAATCAGTTTTTCAGTCCATTTTAAAGAAAAGAAGTCATGAGGTCTGACTCTGTGTATGTGTGTGTGTATGCTCTCAAGGTTATCCATTTATGGAATGTAACTGGCGAAAGTTTATCTGCTGACAGCTCATTGTGAGAATTCCAGGTAGGAGCTTGCAATATTTACACAAGGTGTTTCATTGTGAACTTTCAGAATGTGAAGGTATTAAAACACATGAAATATACCGAGCAAGTTGCAGAAAACTAATTCTCTTCCTTTCATTTTGGTACTTGTAAGCAACCTTTGCCAGTCCTCTTTCCATTCCAGAGCACAGTAACACCCATAAAAGACCAGAAGAGTGTCTGCTCTGTGCAACATTTCTGCTTGTTTATAACAGGAGGGTGGGGAAAAATATGGTAGAATTTATTACAGCTGGTGGGGGAATCTGGTTTTGTCCATTTTACCTGATTGTTGCTGAAACCATATGTACAATGTAAGTGTAAAAGAGTGTACCTGTAAAGAATTTCTGCTGTTGAGCTTTCTGCAGGGTTTTCCTGAAGTCTGACCTTCAGCAATCATGGTTTTGCCTTGTTTTACAGAGATCTAATTGTTCCTAATTTCCTGTCGATAAATGGTACAAGGTGTGGAGTTGCACTTTTAATGTTAAATTTCAATCATTTGTCTGAGTTAATAGACATGAATGGCTCTTTCAAAACTAAGTGCTTTCAGTTCATGTAGGACATATTTATACTGAAAATCTATTTTGAGTGGGTAAAGCCGTTATTGAGGGTGTTGGAAAATATTTCCTACCAACAGCTGCTGAGCTCCGGGGGAGCTGTGGGCACTGGTCTTGGATTTTCTGATCTTGAGAAATCAGCTCTATAGGATGATTTATTTTTTTCTCCTAGTGCAAATTGCAACAAGTCCCCACTTGCCACAGGCAGGTCACAATCACATGTAGCTCAAGAACTTGCAGAAGTTGTCCCACCTTTGGGGTAATCCTGGTGGCATAAGGATAATGCTTCCTCTAGGAACATTATAGATCCCTTGGCATCTTTCTTATCTTACCCATCTAATAAAAGGAAAGTGTTTTTAATGGCTGATTTTCTGTGTAAATCATAAATGTTTCTTGCAGTAATCTGCTTTTCACAATCAATTTATCTTGCTGTCACTGATAAGGTCTGCCTGGGGTAGGAATTAAGCAAATCTCTGCATCCAGTTTAGGGATCAGTTCTTCACGCATCAGATCTTCTACCTTCTTCTCCTGTTGCCCTCAGAGGCAAGTGGGGAAGCTCTTTGCATTATTGCTGTGCCCTTGGTGTGTAGCAACTGCAGCATGAACTGCCCTGAGTCACAGAGGGATCAGCCAAGAACACATCTAGCTCTGGGAAGGGACCACTGGTTGCCTGACTTGAAGCCTTTCTCAGAGTCCCCATCTGAATGTCTTCATCTGAAATATATGACCATATTTCTGCTGGACCTTGATCTTGCTAGGTGTGATGCAGAGAGTAGTGTTTCCACTGGTTAATACTTCAAAGACACCATAAAATCCCAGAGAAATTTGCTTTTGACCCGTGATGATGCAATTAAGGATCTGCAAAACTGTTTGAAGTGGATACAGGAGAACTTATAAGAGAACTACTTCTGATTTCTGATAAACCAGCTCAGGTAAAGCAATTTGTGTATGGACTGTGAGTACTCCACTTCATTGCAGACATGAGTACATTTTCAGTAAATTACAATGTACTGAAATTTTTAAGTCAGCAAGCATTAATCCTGTAATGATTAATACACAGATGAACTTAGGCCGAAGTTGCTAAATATTATTTAGGAACAGATAAAAAAATTATGACTCACCACATAATTTTCTCAGCCAATATGGATCCAGAGTAATTATTCCAATTACAATGTCCTTGTGTTAGGCACTTTTCATTCAGTTTTGCACACTATTTTGAAAGGATATTAATTTTTGTCTGAGTCTTTTCTCCCTTTCTAAAGCAGTTGATTACACCCAAAAATCTATTCATTTCTCAGTATATGGAGCTATTCTTCTATTGTTGTGTATGACGCCATTTTCTGAGTAGTGAATCTATGAAAAGGGACTATTTTTCCTATAAAAAAAAAAGATGCGTATCAGAACTTTTCCTTAACATAGAGTGTGTTTTAATATAATTCAGCTCATAGCTAATCCCCTCCTGCACAGATAACATTTCATACTCAAATTTTGCTCTTTGTGCTTTTCAGCCTTTCAATTCCAGTGCTGGATCCATATCAGGTTTCCTCTCTTGAATAGCTCTCCTGTCTGTTTTGTATAACTCCCAATGGTTTGCAGGGTATCTTTGTTTCAAAATCTGTTTCTCTGCTCTGCTGGGACTACATATGTCTCTGTTGTGTTTAACTATCCCCTGCAACCTGTTAATATAGCGTAATGGGTTTGCAGAGATAAAAACCTTACCAACAACATAATACTTCTTTCATTACAAAATGAATGCTGAGGGGAAAAAAAAAAAGAAGAAGTAGAAGCTTGAAATGAAAAATATTTCAAGAGAAGAAATATCTAGGTCACAGCTTTTCTCAATTTTTGTAATCTAATGCAGCCTGGAATAATTGCTGCATGCATTTTTTTGAAATCAAGTCCTATAATGCTCTTATTGCTCAATCTCTATTTTCAGATGTGGCTGGTAATATACATTGTTCTGTTTTCCAAATAGTTGCATTGTAAAAATACTAAAAAATCAGTTGAATGAGAGTTTATCCAAATATTTTCAAGAAATGTAGCTGTCCACATCAGCCTGATAACTGTTGGGTTCTTTGTGGGAAACTGATTCCACTTCTGGAGATTCCACTGCCACAAAGTCCCAGACTCTGGAGATATATATACTCTTGTGAAGGAGAAGTGAAAAAGGGGAAGTAAAAGACTTATGGCTCAAGTCTCAGGTAATCTTAGGGAAATCTGAGGAAATTAAGTAGTACATAAATGCTGCATAGGTTTTCTGCATCAGTTCCCTTTGGAGAAAACTGTGGGATCATGCATGAGTTCTTCTTCAGGATTGTGTCCTTTCCTTCTTATATGTGCTGCAGAAGATATTTTAAGAGCCCTCCAAAGCAATTTAAAAGCATCTAGTGGAGGTAAAAAGGTTAAAGGCTTCATGTACGGTCTCTAAGAATTACCTGGCAGTTCCAGCTTTGCATCACAAAAAAATGACTGGAAAACCAGTTTTGTGAGATTTGTATTGCTCAGTACTGCAAGGACGAGATTCTGGATAGAAAATAGCAGAAAAGCAGTTGCACCTTTTCTTGTCAGTCTCAGAGAATAAAAGGTGGGCATATAATACTATTGGTTTGACACAAAAGCAGTTTTTGATTTCCCTTTAGCTCCACATTTTTCTGTGTGCCACTTCATATACCACCAGGTCAGGGGGAAAATATGGAAGATAAATACTGAAGAAAGTATCTACTTATCCACTAAGAGAAAAAATACTGGCAGGCTTTCATATCAGCCATAAGGGTTTGAAAAGCCAGTCTATTAAACTGAAAGATTATTTTCCACTCTGTAGCAAAAAAAAATGAATCACTTGAAAAATCTCAACATGTTTCATGAAAAATAGCTGACTGCAAGTATGAAGTGGAGCTCACAAAGTAGTGTTATGCATTCTTTGGTATCTCTGGACAGATGCCCTTTGAAATGAGTAGATTTAACCTCTCTTCACTTCTGTTGTGTCTGAAGAGAAGCAGTTTTCAAATAAGAAAAGGGAGAAATCTTAAATTGCCCTAGCGAATAGTTCCTTACACTCCCTCTCAACCATTGCACTCCATCTCCAGCTCTTCACTGCAGTTAGAACCTGTGCTGTGTTTGAGGTGGGATTTGTAACTTAGATCTGGATAATTTCTGTTGCTGAACTGCTTGATGTGCTGCCCATAGAGGAGTTCAACAGTATCTGAAGACAAGTCAGGAACATCCATCTCCCTGTTACTTATTGCCAGATTTCCTGTCTTACCATTGGTGACCAAACAATTTTTCCTATGGATAATTTCCATCAGCCCAGCTAAGTTGCTGTGGCATTTTTAACTGCAGAAAATATTGTCTTTGTATTTTTTCATTTCCCCATTCCTTATCTTTGATCTGTCTTGTCCTGCAAAAGAAAACTGAAATCAGAAAACCCTTAACTGAGAAGTTTGCTACCAATCCAAGTAGGTGCCCCTCTTCTTACTCTTTCAGTATTAGGGGCTAACCAGTTGAGTTCAGTAATTGCTGATACAACAATCAAGGTGGTTTAAGTGGTAGTTTTGCCAAATTTTTAATTACACTGCATAGATTGGGCATATTTTAAAATACTTTAGCCCTGTTCAAATGTAATTATAGAGTTCTGGTTTGGTTTTGGGGTTTTTTTTTGAGAAGTCATCACTGTGTCCATATGTACAAAATTGTTTGGATTGTCTTTAAGATTGTTTCTAAGGTGTTATGTCTTCATTTTTACTCTTTATGCTGATGATGGTAATTGGATTGCACTGCTGGATTTTTTAGGTTAGTTCAGTGGGATCTTTTTCTCCCAGCTCACATGATTCGTTGTAATGACCATAAACAGCCCTACTTTCATCTGAATAAGTGGAGACACACTGGCTGATGCAGGAATTCTTATAAAGCGGGAGCTGAGCTCTCCTTATGAGTCTGATATTGAATAACCAGTGTTCACTATGGGTCAGAACTCCCAACCCTTTGTATTCACCCTAACTACACACTGCTGCTTCTGTAGTCTGCTTTCAGCTGTGGTATTGTCACAGGTAGGCATGAAACACACTGCTCCTGCACCAAACAAGTCTCTTCATCAAATACAAATAGCACCAATCAAGTAATTTATCCATTGATTTTATTTTTTTTCTTACCTGGAATAATCAAAGAACATCATCACTCTTCTTACCTGGTACAGAAATTCCTTCACAAATAATCAATCACCTGTCAAATTTTCTTAGCAATATTCAAATACTGTCTTTTGTTTTGTTATGTTTTGGTTTTAGCGGCCATTAGATTTACAGGAGGGCATAATACAACTTCATTCCACAATCAAAGGAACCCAGTACTTATTGCCAAGTTTCCAGTATAAATACTTGTGTTATAAAATATCTTTCCATTAATTTGTTGCTTCTATAACTGTTCTAGTCAGTCAATGTGTTCATTACTGGAAAGAGAAACTTATAAAGAACATAAGACCTGTTACAGTGCATTCAATAAGGCATTAAAATGAGTATTCCTGGGAACCTTTTTCGTAGTGTTTTCCCAGCAGTATGTCTTCCAATGGACAGCTCTAGAGTAAGCTCAGGGAGAGAAGGAACCTAGGTCATTTTCCATGGAAATCCTTTTTCAGTTAGCCCAGAGACTGCAAGACTGGACACTATTTGGCAAGACATAATTCAATAACATCTTCCCTGCCTGGGAATATAACTCAGTTGCTTGGTTTATCTGAGAAACTTTGTCTGAGTTTTTAAGCACAGAAATAAGCAGCTGGTTAAGAGGAGGATTTGAAGCTGTTTTGTTTGAAAATGTGGCCCTTTTCAAACTGCAAAGCTCAGCTATCTGTATTCTTTTGGAAATGTGAGATGACTGCTTATTTGGGAGAGCCTAAATGTACATCCATTCTTCGTGGTAAGCCTTGTGTTTTCATACCCATTCCTCAGATGAAAAAGAAATGTGAGACAAATTGCAAAGAAGGGTTCATTCTCCCCGTGTTTGGAGAAGAAAGCCAACAGGGCAAAGAGAGCTCAAGCGTTTTATTGGAGGGACCACATCTTAGCTGCAAGGCCATGGTATCCCTTCACGTTTCTGAGACAGAAAAGTCCCTTCTTGCCTTATCACCACCTGCTGCCTGTGTGACACCTTCAAGAATTGTTCTGAGAGGAGATGCAATTTTAGCTTTATTTCATGTAGAAACAAAGATGTTAGAATCAAGAAATCATCACTAGTTGGCCCTCCAAGCAGCAATTAAATAGAACCTTACAATTGGATTAGAAAGTCATGATTCCACCTTAAATTTCCTTGGTTTAGACCCATTTAGAGTGAAAGGTATAGAAGAAGTGTGGGATTAAAAACAAAGGAACTTACTTACAGCAGATAAAATGACATCTGAAACATCTGAGAAGCTTCATCCTACTTTGGTGTCATAAATTTAAAGTGTTGTTGCAGATTCATACATTACATCAGTTTAACAGTCATAGACCAAAACATCTTCTGTCACCTGTGTAATCACACGCACAAGTTATAGATGCACACAAAGAAGAGCAGGACTTACTGTTTTATTATATTTTATTCCTACTAAATCTCAGACTTTTTTCTTTTTACTATATTTCATGCTATCACCTCAGTCGTCGTGGAGAGATGCCATTATGTCCACATACCATTCTGTGGTTTGAAAAAGGTGATACAATTTCTTCTAGCAAAATTTGGACTGATGAGTCAGAAAGCTTTCCCCAGCACACAACCTGCCCTTGACCTGAAACATTGTGTTTCACCGGACCTAGCATATGCTGAGGTCAAAATCTGAGCTGGCAATCCTTAGAGTGAGTAAAAAGAAACAGACACCTAAAGGACCTCAACCACTTATCCTGCAGTAGCCATCACACCTTAAATACTCATGTTCCTATCCATTGATTCATGAGGGACTCCATGAATGTCTCCACCATGTGTAAGTCTTCCTTGTGTATGGCTTAGGAGCAAGGAATTGAATCCGCTGACAAAGATCTGGCTCATTCATCACATGCCAGTTTGACCTGTGTCTCCTTTGCATATTTATTTTTCTGGTTACTAGTGTGTTAAATGGAAAATTACACACTGCCAAAGCTGCAGGTTAGTGCTGAGATTTGGAAGGATTTGGTTTCCTTATTGGGTTATTCTGTAGAAATAACATCGTTTGCTTCAAAACAAAATATCCGTTTTACTTGTCTCATCAGTAACTACATTCGCCAAACCCTGCTAAGGCTACTGAAGCAGGAGACCATCAAAACACGAGAACTGCTGCAGTGTCTGAGGGGAATTTGCAACTTTGTTGTACCTGGGAAGGACATGAGTCACAGCACATTTGGCAAGTACAGAGATGTTGGGGAATGCGTCTTGCAGAAGGCAGCAAAGTGATGTCAAAGGGAGCAGACGGACTGCGCTGAGCTTTGCAGACTAGGAGATGTTCTGTAGTCTCCCAGAGTAAAGCAGTTGCTCTGGAACATGTCTCATAGCACACTTTCTGCTGATGCAGTGGTCACTGTGCAGGAAACAGCTGAACCCTTTCCAGCTCTTCCAGCAGCCAAATGTGAATATCCTGATGGTGTCATGCTTTGAGGTGATGTGTCTGAGGAAAGGCAATGACAAAATAAGGTACTTCACAGCCATGTGGCTCCAAGTGCACAAGAAAGCGTTTCATGAACAGTAGCAATGAGGGGACAATTAGAGGACAGAGATCCTATGGAGTGTTAGAAGATCCATCAATATTGTTTTTATTGAAGGATTTTTTTTGTTTTGGTTGCAACACTCCAGGGAGGGAGGGAACAGCAGCTGGACTGGGTGGGATCCTTTACAAAGCAGATGCCAACTGCTCTGTGGGGAGTAGCAAAGCAGTCTGGATGTGTTTTAGCTGGAACTTGGACGCAGTGAATTGGCCCTGTGACACTTTACCATTGATTCCAAGGCAGATGGGCTCAAGTCCTCCCCACCATGGTGCTGTGAAATACACTAGGTGCACACACAAAGGTGTTTAGAAGGATGTGCATGACCTGCCATAAAAATTTCTCCTCATCCCCTTGCTTAGGAGTGAAATGTTGTGCCCCCAAAACCATGTGGGAAGATTACAATCAGATTTTCACATCACAATGTGTTCTGTTTACAAATGAAGACCAAACTGTGTGATCAAATCACAGTCCTTTATTTGAAGGGAAAGGCTGAGATGATGAAGTGCTGTGTGCAATGTGGATGAGCTGGAACCACTTTGCTGTGCATCAGCTAATTGGCACAAGACCCACTAACATGGGTATCCAACTGGTCATTTCATACATAAAAGCTTGTAACTGTGTGAGTATTTCCACTCACTCTTAATTCAGCTGATGAAAACACAGATGTGAGGGTAAAAGGTTGTGTGAGATTCAGGATGTCGCCAGCTCCTCTTAAATAGCCTCCCTGTGGTGCTCAAACGTCATTTATTAATAGTAGTAGCAATTTTAATTTTCTGTATATTGAAAGGGAGAGTTAAATCAAAGGAAAGCTGGTCAGGATCCTCCAGGAAGACACAAAAAATTGAGGGCAGTCTCTTCTTCTTCTACAAACTGGAAAATCACTCGGGGGGAAGTGAGGGTTGTGCATTTCTATCAGCCACCCTGTCCTCTCCATACCAACTTGCACAGCCCATGACCATAGCAGAGGTTGTACCAGCCACCTGTGTGTGCCACAAGTGATAGCACAGGGGTACCCGGAGCACCAGGCACCACCAGCATCATTCATGAGCCTCTGTTGCAGCCACTGTTGGCTGGAAGGTCTAGCCATCTTTTATGGGTGCTGTTTGTCAGGTGTTCCACTGAACCCCTGCAAAATGCTACTGGGAGAAGTGCCAAGCTTGATCTCAGGGACACTTACCTTGAGAAGCTGGCCTTACTCTTCCCACACACCATTCCCACTTGGACACATTGAATGGGCATTTAAGCAACTACCCAACCATAAAATAAGAATAAATGTTTTCTAGGGAAGAAGGTGAGGACTGTGTTTTCAATTCATTCCAGGATTTCCCTGAAATAAAGCCTCCGTGTCCATGGACAATAATTGCATTAGCACACCATGAATTTAAAATAAAAAGTGGAGCTAAAAAGAGACTATGTTGGTCACATACTGCTGGGTTTGCCCCTTTCTGAACACACTTGATTGGACTTTTTACTGGTTTGTAGACAATCTAAATCTAATGAGAAGGACTGAAGTACTGACATATGGTTAAGACAGTAAAACATCCAAAAACCTTTCCAAGCATTAGCTGAATTTAATCCAAAATTCCATTAAAATACTCACTGAAATAATGTGGAAAAAGAGGAGTTTTTTGTTCTATTATTATTATTTTAGCCATTTATGTGCTTTTTTGTGTCTTAGTGTTTTCATGATTCTTAGTTCAAATTCCTCAAGTTCACACACCTCACACAAAGTGCTGCCTTGACTTGGTGCTGCAACTGAGGTTCATTCAGGGGAGTTTAATCTCATGGACTCTAAAACCTAACACTTCCAAATTAACACCAATTGTGGTTAGCTTCTTCATATGTACTCTCTAGATATTCAGTTCTGGCTGTGTGCAACTGCTGACAGGAAAAATGTGTTGGAAAGATTTAACTCTAACCTCACGCAAGTGAAGGATGAACATTGATAGTTTGACTGGGGTTTGGATGTTGGAACAGAGACAATTTGGAGAAGAGTTACTGGTATTTTCATTCCTCAAAGGCAGTTCCCTGGTGCCTGGGGTTGCAGTGACTGGGCTTCATCAAAAATCTGCCTCGCTTCCCCTAATCCTATTCTAGCACCTTAAAAGTGTTGAGAGGACTCATTCTTTCTCCTAAGCACCTTGATGGAAAGAATACAGAATAGTCCAATCTGGACTGTGATGTCTTCAGGGAAAAGTAAGAGGCATCTGGAGATGACTTGTGTTGGGGATATCCAAAAAATCCTTCTTTGGCAAACTGGTAGTAGTTCAGTGCACATCATTATTTGATTTTGAGAATGCTGGGAGGATCTGTATGATTTTCCCCTTATTTTTCCAAAGTACACTGCTTGGACAACAGCAGAACAAGAGAAGGATCATGCTGAGGCACAAGTGCTGGACTTCTTTGCAGTCAAGGTGGGCTATGAATATCCATTGCAGTCAGTCACAGCTCCACACCTGAAAGAGGAAGAGTCATTGCTACATCTGTAACTAATTTGTGTGTGCCCCAAAAAGGAAATTGTATTGCAGAAAGGTTTTGCACTCAGGCCATGTTTTTGTTTCAAGCTGGTGAGATTCATGCTGAGGCACAAGTGCTGGACTTCTTTGCAGTCAAGGTGGGCTATGAATATCCATTGCAGTCAGTCACAGCTCCACACCTGAAAGAGGAAGAGTCATTGCTACATCTGTAACTAATTTGTGTGTGCCCCAAAAAGGAAATTGTATTGCAGAAAGGTTTTGCACTCAGGCCATGTTTTTGTTTCAAGCTGGTGAGATTGTGCTGGAGGTTCACTACTCAGCCCTGAATGTGTGTGGTTTCAATATTTTGACTTCACTAGTTAAGGAAACACTGAAAAATTGTTTTGAGTTATCTTATTAATTCTAGAATGGTACATTTATCTGACAAACAATACCACATCCATCTCCTCATTATTGAAAATTTACTGGAGTTTCACCTGAAAAGAAAATTTGCTAAAATATTCTTTTGAGATGATAAATTAGTCAGGCAACTTCCAGATAGCTTCACCTGCAAACCAGGGAGAAAATGAAGTAACTTTCATGTATTTTATTTGCCTTATTTAAACAGAATTTTCCTCTGTTCTATTTGGAGATATTTTTTCCCCTGAACAAACAACCCCAACTCTTTTATAAAGGCTAAAAAAATAACAATCCAAATGTGAAAATGAAACAGAATTATTCATTTACAGTCACACGAAACAGATTAGTCAATCTGAAATGAACTTTTTTTTTATTTGTCTGGTTTGGCAGCCAAATTTAAAGAAAAAATTAAAAAAATCCATTCTTTGCAGAGCTCTAAATGCTGTGTTTCAAAAATAGTCCAAAGGGATACATTCACACAGAAACAGATTCTCTTTCATTTTTCAAGTCATCCAACAGAGAGAGGAAGAAAAGGGAACAGAAGCTCCTCCAAGTTTCCTTCTGCTGCTTCTCTTAAAACAGGGGAAACACATTTCTGACCACATTACATGTTTTGGTTGGACACCGCTAAATACAAGGCTTCTACTGAAATGCAGAACACCACCCGACTGAAGTTCAAGGTTGGGCAACCAGCCATGATTATTTGTAAAATAAAATTAATCCAAAAGTTGCCATAAACAAAAATGCAGCGGTAAATAGGAGCATCCTCCTGGTTGTAAACAGTCTCCAGTGGTGGTCCCTGACTCATTTATCCTGAGATTTACCCTCCCTTTGTGACACAGACAAATTTAGGTGCATGAGGACTTTGGCTTGGGATGCTGGGCTGTCCTGGCTTTCCTTCCTTCATCTTCCCTGCTGTGTTTTGGTTTGGGCAGCACTTAAAGGCAATATCATGGTTTTCATAGAGTGTACTGGGATATATATGATCCATGCCCAGAAAGGAGGATGAATAAAGGACCTGCTATTGGAAAGGAACAATGCTTTCCTCTGAGGGCTTTAGTTCCTTCATCTTCCCCTCATTGGGAGAGTCTTGGTTCTTTTCACCTCTGATGGCCTTTCCCAGTATGGCATGACATGTCAGCAAGCCAGGCCTCCTTCCTCCACACATCCAGTTGAAAATAAAGTTATGGGGTGGAGAATGCGTCCTTGATGTCTCTCCATGCAAAGGCCTTTTACTAAATGTTGTGTTTTAATTCTTCAGTTTCTACTTTATGGAGTTGTGTTCCAGTTCATTTGGGTGTGTGAATTCAGGATTTTATATATTCCTCACTCTTCTGACTCGTGGAGACGTTTTTGTGAAGCTTGCAGTAGATTGTGTGTGCTATGAAGTGCCTAATTGCACTCACACTCTCTGGTTAAAGTGTGTGGCAGTGAGTTAGCTTGCCAGTTTCCCATATCTACCAAAAATTTGACTAGTAGAACACCTGAGAGTGCAGAAAGGAGTGCAGGAGCAGAGATTTTTCTGCTTATCCCACTATGATCTGTGGAGCACATCTGTGTAGCCGGACAGAAAAAAGAAAATTTCAAAAGAACAGCAAATTCTTTTTCCATGCCCAAGAGCTGGTAATTCCTGAACTTTACACTCCAAGAATGTTTTGACAATAGAAAGCTCTTTGGGCTGCCCAAAGATCCATGAGTCATGAGATTCAGGCAAACCAGCTTCTAAGATTGAGATGGTCTAAGAGAGTGATGCTGCATCACACACAGGTCCCTCAGATGTCTCCATGCCAACTGATGTGACTAAAACTGGCCCAGCTCCTAACCAGGGGTTGGTCCCTGATGAGATATGTGAACTGCACCACCCCAAACCCCCTCACAACTGGTCTTACAAAAACCTTCCTGGGTTTGAACTCGCCCACAGTTCCAACAGTGGTTTTCACTGTAACCAGAGAAGCTTTCAACCTTTTTTTTGGCTGAAGCTGCTCTCCAAAATTCAGGGCTTAGCACTTTTTTTTTTCCCTCCCCCTTCTTTTCTTTCCCTGTTTGGCTGGTGGGAAAAGGAATGCCTGGCTGGAATCAGAGTCGGTGGTGATGTGGGCTGTTTCTTCCATGTGAAGCTATGAAGTCCTGCTTCCCCCTGCACACCAGGAATCAAAGAGTCGGAAAGGCTCCTCTAGTTTGGAGAGCCAAGTTCTGTTCCCAACCAGCTCTTGGCCCCAAAAACTTCCCTTTGGAGTTTCTCAGTTCCTGTGCTTATTCTGGCCTCATCCTCTGCTTCTTGACACTGCTGCCAAGCCGTGGGCATACTCCAGGCACTCTTCCCACTGCCACGTCCACCAGACACTTACCATCACCTCCATGATGCAGTTCATGGTCCCACCAAAGGAAGTCACCTCAGACCAACCCTTCCTCAGTGCTGAGGTAACAATTTTCCACCACAAGGAGATTTACCCGTTGGCAATGGATGTCAACAAGGAAAACCAACTGTACAGCACTGCTTGTGATCTGCAGGCTTTCAAGATGAGCAACACCTGGTGTGTCTCACCTCCCTGTGCCAACTCCAGGGTGGAGCATCTTGTGCAGTGGCAGCAAGGATGGAAGATTGGTATTTAAGGGTCAGACATGGTATATGATGCACTGAAGCAGTCACAGCACCAAGTTTTAAGTAAGACCTGTTTTGTTGTAATGGGTGAACCATGTGCTTTTCACTTGGAGCTTCCTCTCTGAAGAAAACAGATCCAACATAATTCCATGTATATATGGCTGCTTTGATAAATATACTTATGTGTGCTGTAAAAATAGAATATTTTCCTGGCCCTGCGGGTATGGATTTGTCTGCAAGCATTGCTGTAACATGAAATTTCAGAATCCTCTTCTGCAGCAGAAAGGATTTTGAGTAAGCATTTGATTTAAAAAACAAAAAAGAAAAACAGTCACTGGAACTGTCTGCTGCATAAGACTTTGCAATTGTTATTATTCACATCATCAGCAAACAGTCTAAAAGAAGTGGTGTGCAGGGGTGTGGGAAAAGAGCTTTGTGGTCTTCGGTTTCAGCTCTGCCTGTGAATCACTTTGCAGTCTTGGGCAAGTGACTTACACTCTTGGGGGCTTGATCTGTTTAGCTCTGCATTGAACTGAACAGTATTCAGTGGACCTCATTTAAGTGGGTGTTTGAAATAGCCACAAGACATGAGAAGTTGCAAAGTCCCTGAATAAAGATGGCATGTAAATGTAATAATGTATTATCATGGCTTTATAATTCCAGAAATCCAGATGTCTTAGATGAAAAGGGTGTCATTGTTACATAAGTATGGATTTTAGTTCCTTAGAGGCAAAGCAGCATCTTCCAGACAGGGACCAAGATCCTGACATCCTCATCAGGCAGACTCCCACCAAAGCCAAGTACGTTTTTGCCTGAGCTAGAATTTGGCTCTTTGTGAATTATCCAACACAATCCATTGACTCTTTAACCCATAAATTGTCAAACTCAATTATTTCTAGCTAAGCAGATGGCTCAAAACAAATAACCTGTAAGATAAGGTACTCTGGTTCTAGTTTTAAGTAAAATTCATGTTTGCTCAACATGAACGTTATAGTTACATAAATAACAAGAGAAAATCACCCTCAAAGCCAAAAATCATTTTTCTGCAAAAACATAGAGGATCAATTTCTCTAGTTTAGTATTACCAAACTTGGCAGTATTTCACATTTGAAGTATAATGATGTCATCTGGTTGGCCTTTTCCCATCTCAAACAGTAAATCTTAAAATCTGGAGAGATCTTTTATTTGGTTATTCATATTGTACTGCATCAAGGGGTTACAACACATGTGCCTGGGCTTATTAAAATCATCTGGAAGAGAAGAACTTCTTATTTAAAGGCACAGTAGTAGAGCCTATGCTGTTTTTCTTGGAGACTGTTTTTTTCTGATGTCAGCTGCACATACAGTTGTATGTTCACTGCCACTTCTGTCACATTGAGAGGTCCCTGTGTTTGGAGTGTCTTTTTGTAGACACTCTAACCCATGGACTTGCATCCATTGTCCAAGAAACTGAGAGTGCACAATGCCTTTCTATTGTGGAGGGATTTACACCATTATGGTCGACCTCCTCATTGGCTTTTGAATGGAAAGTTACTACTGTCTGGTGATGAAGTCCATGTGAAACATTCCATTCTGGCAAACAAGAACACTGTTGTGTTCTAGCCAGCCAAATATCTTAGGGACAGTTTCATTGCACTTACTCTGGTGTGATGAACAAATAGCAGACTGGACTTCTTCAAATCCTGTGGTGCCTACCACTGGGCTGCACCTTTCCCTGCTTTCCCAAATTTCGAAGGCTTTTTTCTCCTGCTCATTTTTATTTACGTTTCTGAGGTCTATGTTGTTTGGGATTTGGTTTGGGCTGCTGTCTGTTTTTCTTGGAAAAAGATGTGGTGAAGCCAGTGCAAGATGTCCTCATGATGCTATTTCGTGGAAATTTCCCTTGCTGGAGATCACTCTGTGCTTCTCCAAGTCATGGAGCCAACCCAGCAGTACTAGCAACCTGAGGGTTTTTTTTCAGTCAGTGAATTCCTCATGACAGATCCATGCAGGATCTAATTATGTATCTACATCGTTTTTTCCCTGTTTCCTTAATATCCCTGTATGTGTGTTTGCTCCAACACATTCTTCCCTGGCTCCCCCTTGAGTCCCTCTATGTTGACTTCATCCTCCAACCTATGTGTTTAGAGGTTTCACTGGTTTATTAAATCTCCTCACAGTATAGGGAAAAGGCCCTGTTTGTAACTTAGCCAGGTAGGAAAGTTTAGTGCTGGAGTACCTGTGTGAAACTTTGCGGAGCTCTTCTCCTGCAAGAGCATGATTGAAATGTTTCCAGCCAATTGTGAACTCTCAACAGCAATTTATTCGATAACAAAGCCATGATTTACATATACACAAAATCAGGCCATGGCTGGAATGAGAAGTAAAAAGCAAAGAAAAAGAAAAGAACCTACCACATCTTGTTTCTTGTATTTGGAAAAGCAAACAGTGTCTAACACCTGAAAAATTAAGATAAATCCATTTGAGAACACCCTTTTACTTTTTTTCTGAAGGCATTTGGCAAGATGTGGCAATAGGAAAAATCCAGCTGTAGCTTTGAAATTAGCAGATGATTCTTCACGTTGAATGCCACCACAAAAACTACATTTCTGTGGCAGTGATTGGAAGCTTCAATGGACACAAACAGCTTGGGGTGGCAGGGATATGATTGTAAGATCTGTCAGCAAAAGTCTTGTTCTGGCCATTTCCTCACCTTCCATCGTAGCAACCTGATTTTCAATGCAGCTGTTGCTGTCTGCAGTAAGGCTCAACAAGTAGTTCTCTGAATCCATTTCAACCGTGGAAAAGCTTCCTATGTCATCCACACTCATGTATATCATTTACATCCATTTATCTATATGCATAGCAGAGTGGTAAAAGGCAGATCCCTCCTCTATCTTAAAAAATCTAAATTGTCCATACTTTCAAATTTCAAGGGCTGAGTGTCCTTTTAGCACAGTGCTGTCACAGTTTTCTACGTTTGCTGTGCCATCTCAAGGGTTGTCCTTGTGAGTCACTTTCCTGGCCATGAATGTTAATTATTTTCCTGCACAATGACTTTCACCACAGACCTACTATAGATCCTGTCCCAAGAGAGAGAATAGACTCCTCATGAGTCTTTGTGCACCAAGGCTTTGCAGTTCGTAGTCTCAGCCTTGCTGGTGTGATTGTGCAGGATAATGTAATGCAAATGGTGATGATGAACAGAGTTCTCAGGCTTTTAGCTGCTCTGGCTTTGTAGCAACAGCTGCCGGAACCTCCTCATTGCATCTCCATTTCTGCATCTTTTTAAGAGATACAGTTCTCTCCTTCGATCTCACACAGTTGTGGTTGAGGAGCAGCGCAATGAGTTAATGTTTGTACATGTAACACAATTGCCAGAGAGCACAGAAAGAACTTGTATAAAAGCTAGTCACAAATTTCCAGCCATGCTTATAACTTAAACCACCTTTTTTTCTTTTTTAAGCAAAAAAATAAGTCCTGCTTTCTAGGGGAAAAAAATTGACATTTCCTGAAATCACTAGAAGTTTTCATCTGGCAATGAAAAATTTACTAGTCCCAGTCGAAAGCTTTTTGAATATTTTTTAAATGAAAACATAACAGTTCTAGAAAAGAAAAATCTCCTTGGCTGGTCCTGGTTGATTGTTGCATTACCCTATATCATACCTAATCTCTGCTGCATCGACTTTTTCTTAGCTTAGGAGAAGGACTTTGATTAATATTGTTGCAGCAGCCTGTTAAATGACAGTGAATATTTCAGAGTTCTTGTACCTGCTTAGTCAAACAGAACGTGCTTCCAATTAGCATTGGTCTGTGCTGCTTCAAAATAAATGTGTAACTCATTATCAACTGGTATCACAGGTTTTGAACCAAAACGCATCCCAAAGGAAATGCATAACAAATATTTCATATTGGCTGCATAAATCATGAGAAAATGTGCTTTCCTTTTTTCCCCCTCTCCTTCTCGGGGTGCTGTATCCCTTAGAACACCAACACCCACATGTGCCTGTTGCTGTCTGAATGCAAGGCTTGGTCACCTATGCTCCTTGGCCTGGAATCCTGGAGAAGGCAAGGAGCAAGTTCATAGAATCATTAAGGTTGGAACGGACCTCCAAGATCATCAAGTCCAACCTGTGACCAAATACAATCATAGTGAATTAGGGTCAGATGGTATCAGCTGCAAATAACCCTGAATAATCCCTGTCTGCAGTGGGGGATCTGGGAGGCTGCAGGGATGGAAGGTGCTAGATCTTCTATGCGAGAAGAGTGGTGGAGGATGTGAGGCCTATAAAAAGCAAATATGAGAGGAAGGAGAGGCTTTCAAAAAAAGAGCACTCTGTTTACATATCTGATGAGGCTACACAGGAACTGGTTGGAGAAATGCTGCACAGACACGTTGTCCAAATTTGAGGGTGTTAAATGCTTGGATGACATTCAAGCATGCACATTCGCCATGTCACCCGTTGACTTGTAGCAGCAGGCCAAATCCCAAAGGATCCTTATTATTAATTTATCCTTGATTCCTAGATAGGCACAGACTATTTTGATAAAGGGAGGAGAGCTATTGTGACTTTCCTTCCTTTATTGCTCCACCCAAGATTAAGCAGACAGGATATTTTATGGCATTGTACAGACAGTCAATATATCGTCCAGCAAGAGGTGCTAGACCTCAGAGACCAGACTCCCTTCTGCAATAGACTGTTTAATTCATATATAAAACTGGAGAAATTTGATTTTTCAGGATTTTCTCCTTGATCCTAAATTGCCTAGCTCAAAATTTTTTGTTTCACATCATATTATAGAAGTGATGAAGTCACATGCTTGGTCTTTGCTTATCTTCAAACATAACTCAGAGGATAAAGTCCCTATCTGGATGAACATTATACCTTTTTTTTTTTTTTTTTTTTTACTTCTATTGCACAGTTCACAATGTCTTGAGTCCTATTTTGCAGCAAGAGGCTTCTGGCCAAACCATTGATTCTGGGGCTGAAGCAAAGAAACTCACCACAACAGCCTTCGGCCCAAACGCAGTCAAAATATAGCCTTGTCCCTTCAAGGACTGTGGTCCAGAAAGCATGTGCAAACATTGTTGTGGGATCATTATGACCCACACCTTTTGTAATGCAGGCTTTCCATCAACCTTACTTCTGTCTTATCACTGTTGTGTCTCTGTGCAGACCTTTGAGCTGACTTTGCCAAACACTCTATGAGCTGTGCAGAGCTTTTGCTGCCCACTACATCTCTCAGTCCCCTACTTGGAATGGTTGCACCAGGCAGGAAGAGCAACAGGCTTCCACTGGGGAATACTGCTGTTGGGAAAAGTCACAATGGCTTTATTATACATTTTCTTTCTACAGGACCAGTTCTTTAGCCTTCATATGTAGGAACTTTACCAACAAGGAAAGGAGAAAGGTCTGAATTACCCTTAAACAGCCGTAGGTGCAGGAAATGATTGAACTGGTGGTGAGACACAGGAACAGATGGACCAGAGAAGCAGTGGCTGCCCCATCTCTGGAAGTGTTCAAGACCAAGTTGGAAAAAGTTCATGCCCTTGGCAAGGGGGTTGGACTAGATGATCTTTAAAATCCCTTCCAACCCAAACCATTCTATGATTCTGTGACTGACACTGCTGTTTCTGATCACAGAACATCACCCTCAGAGAAATAGGATGTGAGCTGGCAACTGGGCCAGGTCCAGCCACCTATTGCACTGCACAGTGGCCGGTAGATGCCTGGACCCTGATAACATAAGCCCATATTTATCCTTTTGGTGGCTTTTCAGTCCAACCCACATAAAAACACTGAGCCTCTTCTGGGAAAAAAAACAATGCAGGGAACATGTGTGATGAAAGAGCTCCTGGGACAGTCCCTGTGCTGACTCGGAGCTGAGCCCAGAGACACACCATGGAAGTGACGTGTTTCATGTCTTTTCCAGTAAGAGACTGGTATCAGAGGGATACAGGACTCCTACTGTGTTTACGCAGCCACTTTGTATAAATCTGATTTCTCCATCAGTACAAGACGCTCTGATGAAATGGATTAATGTCTCATAAAATGGGGCAATTAATAAGCCACATTGCTTTAATGAGACATGGAAATCAGCTATCACTGCCAAAACATAACTCCTTCTCTCAGTCTCCTGTTCTGATTACAAGAATGGTAATTTGCCAGCTCCCAACTTCCTGTTATTAAGCCACTTGTTAAATTTCAGAAATATTTGAGATAATAATCTAAAACCCTGGGGTTGACAATCACTCAGCATGGATGATTACCTCATCATCATCTCCTCCTCCTTCTCTTCCTCCTTCTCCTTTTTATCCTCCTCCTTCTTCTCCTCCTCTTCCTCCTTTTCTTCTTGGGCACCTTCATGTCTTTGAGCACTGGCAAAAACCTTCTGCAAAGGACAAGGAGTGATGTCCATGTGCAATGGGGAGCTGCAGAAGACATGAGGCCACTGGCACCAAAGACAACCAGAAGAATGAATCAGCCCCAAAATTTCATGGAGGACCTGCTGTGACAACCCAGGCCTTTTTTTTCCTTAGAAAAAAAAAGCAGTCTCTCTCTGAAAGAAAGTCTTTTTCATGGAAAAAAACCACATTTCTTTGCTAAAACAACCTGTCTAGCATAATAAGATCACTGCATGTTATGAAATCTATTGAAAGAGAAAATATAAACAATAAAATAGGACTTTGCTTGCCTGGATTCTGCTAAAGCAGTGAGAAAGGTCACATGCAGGTTTTCTTCTGGTAGCACTGTTCATTCTTCAATGCAAGAAGGATACTAAGTGTCTGAATTTCAGGGTAAATTTGTTGGCTGCTATATTCTCTATATGAGTGGCATGGCTGTGCATCTCCCCAGTCACACTGTCAGTGGCTTCTGAAGTATCCTGAAACACAGAGCAAGGCGTGTGTCACTGGAGATCTCACCAAACAATGGGGGGACACCCCTGCAGCCCTGAGAACTGGTAAGGTCTGTTTAATTAAAGGAACACTGGCCCTTAATTAAAGGAACACATGAATGCTTAAGAATTTTCTTTTATTCAAGTGACAGACTTCCCTATTCTTGGACACCATTAGGTTAAAACAGGTTCCACCTTTGCCTGTTTTGGAGTGTTTTCTTAAAACTCTGTCACCATTCTGTCTAAATATTACTTTAAATATTTTAAAGACACAAATAGCAGTTCACTTTCCAACTCCTACCAGTTCTCCAAGGGAGATGACCATGAAATTGCCCTTTGTACAGTGAAAATCATTCCTGCCCATAGTATGCTATTAGGTTACCCATATGGGCTTCTTCTGTAGACCTCAAACCCCCATGGAGCTCATTTTCCCAGCTGCTGGCAGGCCTGGCACTTGGGTAAGAGATAGTATCACCAGGGCTTTGCACCCTGCATGTTTCCCTGTTTGTTTTGCGTGACACGCATTTTTTCAGTGTTAAATGTCTGTACTTCTGTGGAGATATATATATATAGGTGTGTATATATATATTTGTGCAACATTCTTACAATAACGTTATATTGGAAATCTGGTGCAGGCAGGATCTATGTTTTAAACTTTCTCTTTTTTTACTGATAGCAAAGCTAAGGTTTTCTAACATATTTCAGTACGTTAACTGCGTAAGAAATCTCACTGAGTCCTCCAGTCCTCCTTTGGTTCCTCTTATATTTATTTTCTTGCATCTGTCTATATTATATCTCTTCATTCCAGGGATATATGGATTGTGTGAAATGTATCGAACAAATGAAATATACTGAGTATTTTCTTCCAAGTGAGGAAATTCCTTGTTGATTTCTTTCTGCAAGCAAGGTACACTCAGATAAAGGCAGAGGATTCTTGGTACACACAGTTCCTTTCACAGCTATAAAATATTGTTATTTACAGAGGTATATTTTCCCAGATCTCTGCTGTATTAATCACTGCTCCTGGCCCAGAATGTTTATTCTGAAAAACAACCACCACCAACCACATCTCCCTTCTGGGATGTGATATGAAAGTATGAATGCAATGGAGAGGGACAGGACTCAATCACACAGGCTGTACAACCTCTCCTCATCCTCTTAGTTGCCTTATAAGTCGTACCCTAGGAGCTAGCCTGCTCTTTCAAACTGTAATTGAAGGCCATCGATCACCTCCTTCACAAAATTCGTGGCTCAGCTATAACCAACGTGGCAAGGCTGTTTGTTTATCCTTCCGAACAGATGTTTGAGCAGTCTCCCCAACCTCCAATAAAATATTGCAGACAACTGTGAAGTTTACTAACCCCTCGTTAAAGCAATCTCCTTGAAGTCTTTAACTCATCAGAAGATAAACTGCACCAACATGGCTCCCACTCTCAAGCACTAAGAGCCATTTCCACTAGCAAACACAGATTAAGCCTGTAAACTTTTGCACTGGAAATCATTGCGTCTCTGGTTTAGATCAATGCCATTAAAACAAAGGCAGATGGAATATTTTACTCTTATCTGAGGCTGTGGTTAATTGCCTTTCTGATTTTTCACATCTCTGACTCCTCTCTTCCCTTCCTGCCCTTGGCACTGGACTCAGTGCCCCATGGACTGGCTGTCACAGGATGATGGCATAAAGTCTTGGAGCACTCGTCTTTATGCCCACAGCCAGGGATTAACCCTGTAAATGGCAACGGATCAGTGCTTCAGGACCGGCACTCATAGCACAACCTGCAGAAGTGTTTTTCTTTGCAACAGCAGCAAATTGATGCAGGGACAATATTCCTATTCCCACCATGTCATGCTGTCCAGCATTTCCAATTCTTGTGCTCCATGCACCCTCTGCCCACTGAAGGATGGTCATGATCAACCTCAACCCATCCAAGAGGAGAAGGTAGCAGCATGACAAATAGGTGTGAGATCCATGAGTACAGAGCTGGGACAAGACATAAGACAAGAAGTGGGGAAGAGAACAAACTGACCATGCCAGCAGTGGTCAGCACATGGGATATTAGCTGAGGACAGGGTGATCAAATAGGACATGCTGCCAAAAGTGGTGGACCAGTGCTTTATTTCACCAAGACACATTGCTTCTCTAAAGCTACATAATGCAATATACAGCTTACATTTTTTGACACCATTCCCCCAGGTTTTCATCTCTTAGTCCTTTCTCCCTCCTGTCCCACCCTTCCAGGAATTCACATTGCGCACATTTCTGCAAAGCAAACTAAAAGCTTTTCTTCAAAGTTATGGGAAAGGAATGTCCTTTCTATTAATGCTTATCATCATGTACTACTTCAATAAAGATTCCTTGTAAACCAAAAAGAATGTCCTGAGCAGTGCTAGGGGCTAAATTGCCTAAGAGGTTCAGTGTCCAGGGCCAGACGCCTGAACATGCACAATTTTAAACACGAAGAGAACACTAAATATCAGCTCAAATATTCAGTTGGCTCAGGGCAGTGTATTTTCTATGCTACCCATTGTACAGCTTTGGGTTTGTGATTTCTTTTTGTTTTCTTTGTAAATAAATCCTTATAATGACTTTCCCTTGCCTGGTTCCAGCACAACCAATGACACATAAATGACAGCAATGATTCAGCATGGTGAGGTCCCTAGCCCGCGTTTGAAGTTTGTTGTGCCAAGGGATTTCATTAAATGTCCCATGGGCCTTTCCTTTCCCGAGAAAACTGGGGAGACAGACCACTCTCAGGTCAGTTCCCAGCAAAGAGCCAGGACACAACCAAGCTGAACACCCAAAGACCAAGAGGTTAAGCATGCACTTGGCCAGGCTCTTTCTTCCATCACAGTCATTTTGCAGAAAACCATCCCTTTTTCAAAGATGTCACCTGGCCAGCAAGCAGCATTGCAACAGTATATGGCATCAATGGATCCCAAGGAGACATGGGATCTATGTGACCAAAAGGTAAACCTGCTGTCCCCTGAGCTATGGTAACAGCTCCTTCAGCTGGTGTCAGTAGTAGCTTTCTGTCCTCCACGTGCAAGAAGCACTTGAGAGAGATGCAAAGCAGATTATGGGCATAGTGCAGATGCTTCGTAGTGTCTGTGTTGACTGGTGGAAGGTCTTTCCCAGTTGCAAAGTCAGTCTTTCAAGCTTTGGACCCTGTTAATAATATTTGATAATACATAGTGTAGGAAAGATGTAGCTTCTATATCCCAGACAACAGACTCCATAAATGCATTTCTAAAATAATTCAGTGAGAGATCATCTGTTACACTTGTGCAAGATGAGAGGGAAATTGTCCAAAATTTGTATTCTAATGGGGAAAAAATAATCCTTGGAAGCAGAGAGAGGGAATCTGCTGGCCAAGAGACCCCAGAAAGCTTTGAATGTTTCACAGGCTGTAACTGATACTGCGACTTTTGGGCAAATGGACAAAGGGATTCCTGAAGGCAGACCTCTCTCAAGCCCACAAATGCACATTTTTTGAAATTTATTTTGTTAAGAGATATCTTTAATGTTTTGGTGGAGGAGGTTGCTGGCCTGTCAGGGCTTTGGGAGGTTATTTAACTTCTTCCATTCACAGACCTGGACTTCATAGTCTTCTGTCTTTTTTTTCTAATGAATTTCTCTCTCAGCTCTGAAATGTCTGGTTCTCATTCCAGAGGTGTAATTTGACTTCTCCTGTAAGAGGTCTGAGTACCTCCATGGGTTTTCTGCAGCCAGAACTTACAAGCACTTCACCTTCTATTCAAGACAAATCTGAGGCTCTATATACATGTTGGGGCCAAATTCTGTCAAGCCCTCACAAGGCCAGACCCCTTGTAACTTTGATACTTGTAAAACATAGAAAATAAATTGTGCTGCCTCTTAAAAAAACAAGAGCAAAATGAGAGAAAGCTCTTACTGCTTAGAACATTCTAAAACTATATATAAAATTAAGTGTGCTTGTGCTCTCAGTTTTAGAGGTTGAAACCACTGGGCTGGTTGGGGATAAGGAGTGTCAAGGGCTGTCCATCATTGGGATAGGTGGTAAGGTCAAGGGTTGGTTTGCAACCTCCCCTTCATAATTGAGTTACTTGTGTGTTAGGTCTAAGAGCTACTACAATATGAATTTAAATGGCTCCTAAGGCTGCTGAAGGTAGGAGGAATGGAGAAAATTTGTGGCTCACAAAGAAACACTATTCATATCCCTTCCTCCACTTACTCTGCTAACAGCAGTGAAATGAACCATGTTCATGAGTTCTATACCCCAGAAAGCTTCTCCCACAGCAATATTCTCCTCCAACACCTTTACACCCTAATGCTATGTCTGTGTCTCATTAGTGAGACAGTATGATTAAATCCCATCTCAAAACCTCTTTAACTGTTGGAGTCACTCTAGGCTTTCAAATGACCACATCCCGCTGGATAAAACTGAGCACTGCAAATTCTCATTTCCCTTGGTAGCCAGGGTTCATTCATGTCACTAGATCTCATTCCATGATCAAGCCTTATTAGACCAGAACTCTGTGTTTCTTAACAAAAAAGGAATGGAAGAAGGGACAGGGTTACATTCATGTACTTAAGCAGCAGAGCTGGGCTGAGAGATAAATAAACTATTAAATCATGGTGCTGCACTGTTGCCAGAATGATATATCACTCCTTTGAAAATACTGTCTGTAAGGAAATGACAAATAATTTTCCATATGCAGACCTTACAGACACACCGAAGTGAGTAACTCGGAGGACATTAGTATTTTTGGTATTCCCGTCCTTCCGGAAAGCCATGGCCAAATCCCCACTGAGCACAGTGAAAGCCTCTCACTCCTGGAAACCATACTGACAACTCAGAGAGCAGCATCTAGTAAATGATGAGTAAAGACCCCGAAATGATGTGTAGGATTCCAGCAGTACGTGGGCTCACACCTGGACTGCAGCCATGTGTAGGTCACAGAGGGAAATAAATCAGTGGCTTGTGAGCAGTGCTGGTGATTTGGCTGTGATTCCTGCCCCGCACTCATTGTAGTGACTCCAGGATCTGGTACTCCATTCGTCAGCACGACGGCGGAAATGCAAAATCCATCTCGTTATAATGGACACCACTGAAAGAAGAGTCTCAGGAGAAGGTCTGCTCAGCAAAGGGAGCCATCAGCCCTTCGCAGCTGCATGTGTGTTGTCTAGGACAAGAAAACACAGGGAAAAATAAACAAATACAACCAAATCCTGCATTAAGGTCTCAGACCAAATGAAGTCACTTCCAGAAAAACATTGTGGAGCACTTTGCTCATGTAACACATGGATCTGTGTGTGTGTGTGCTGTGATTACAGACTGCAGTGCAGTCCTCAGAATTAGGAGGGCTGTGTGCCCTGCCTGGTGTGAGGCAGGCTGGGGTGCAGTGGGGTGGCAGAAGCCCTGCAAGGCAGTTATTTCAGGTGTCTCCAGGTGGACCAGGGCTTGTGGTGCTGGTGCAGGGCAGGACCCTGCTACCTTTCTCTACCTGGGAAACCTTAGGAACATAAGCCAAGAGGTCTCCAGCTGTTGAAGGAGCCTTCACAATGCTCATTACCTGTTGGACCAACTTGATCATTAGTCATTTTGTTCTCACTAAGCTTTCTTTAACCTCAGTTCTCCAAAATTTATTTTACCCTCCTTTCACACCTTGCTTCTTGAAGGAAGATTTCTTTTTACTCTTGCCATCACCCCAGTGGTTGTCACCTGTGAAGTACTGCATTTGTGAGATCTCACTGGTGGAATAGTCTTAAAGGCAAGGAACATTCGTAGCAGCATCTTGCAAAATAAACAGCATGTCCATGACATGTTTGACATCTTCAGAAACTCCAACAGACATGATAGGTTGGGAGGTTTTGTTGTATAATTATTGCTGAATGCTAAACTCAGACTTTATTAGGGGACTTCATGCTCATCCCAAGCATTAAACCAGGGCCTAAGCTTGTACTTGTAGACCTAGCTGCAGATTTTAAGATGCTGTAAATAGAATAACCCAAACTGCTGTATTATTAAAGGCAGGAGGGCTGGAGAGCTGGTGGTGGCTCTGTCAGCTCCTTGGTGCCCTGGACTGAAGGAACTGGCAAGAGCTGCCATCACTGGTAATCAAATGCAGCGTGGGAAGGTGCCGGTCTCTTAGCACTGTCCCAGGCTAGGGAATAAAACAACCACTTTTGTCAGGAATATTTTACAGGAAAGAGGGATGCTGGCTCAAAATCTATTATTTTCTTTTATGAGAACTGTTGTAAATTTCTGCAGGGACCATTGACACTGAGAATCCAATTTCCCTGAGATAAACCCATTTTGGCAGGGGCTTTTGTCTCTCTATTTTTAGTAGCATCAACAGTCATTATTCAGATTTTTGAAAGACTCTCTCTGTCCATTTTCATTCCCATTTCAGCTTCAGTTTTGCAGCTAGACTAGACTTTCCTCTTCCCACACTGAATGAAATTCATGGGTGGGCTGAGAAGAGCCGTGTAGTTTATCCAGTTACATTTCCTTTAAGCCCACTTTCTAAAACTTCTGTGAACCATAAGCAGGTACCAACTAAACTCAGTGGTTTTCAGAAAGCAAATGAAAACCAAGGAGGAGGAGGGAGGTTGTCTCAGGGGGCATCAGTCCTACAAAGCCTGCTCTGGCTTGGCAAGGAGCACATCCTCATTAATGCTGGTTGCAATAACACGCTTCAGCTGGTTCATGCCTGCAGCAGGTGAAGTCTGCTGGACTTTCCAAGGCTCTTTGCCTTGGAAAGCTTTCTCTGTTGTTCTTTCATTTTAATTCCCATTTTCAGGAAGGATGCAAAGCCTGCCCTCCATTGCACGCTCTCCTTCGGTGTTTCTGCTTCCTTCTTGTAGCTTGCCTTGGGCTCCTGCTAGATAGCAAGATGTTAAGAATCATCATCAACAGAAAAACAGTGTGCTCTTTTATTTTATTTACACAGCTGCCATGAATTTTGTTATGCCTAAATCCTCTGTCTCTTCCTCTCTCAGTGGGCTGGAGAGAGAAGAATGGGCTTTTTAGCATTTTTGTTTACTTTTATTGCTCTTTAAAATATTTTATGGCCTTTTAACAGAGTGGCACAATAATATTAAAATAACTGAAAAAAGAGAAATGTACAGAAAATGTATTAAAGCATCAGAGAAATGGATTTAACACTTCAAATACCCCTTCAAAGTGTTACAACGTCCTTGCTTTGAAGCAAACCAATAAATTCACTTTGTAATTCTTTATTGGAGGTTTTATTGGAAATTAGAGTGCATGTACTAAACAAAATGTCAGCTTATCTACAGACAAATATTTGTCTACAACTTGGATGTAGGACAACATATTGTACATTGAATGTGATTTAGATTACAGTAGCCAGCAGAGATTCAGTCATGGCCCAGCCTCATACTTAGTGCTCTATCTGTTTTAACAGTCAGTTTTGCTCTCAAGTATAAGCAGACAGATGGTGTCAAATGGGAAAACATCGATTTGCTTTAGGTTGTACAGCAAGGTTGTGGCTGGTGAGCATCCCTTTGGTACACCCAGCACTGCCCCTATAGTGTGGCAAAGCATTCCTTTCACAAGAGCCACAGCAGATTATCCTGAGCAAAAGTTGTGATATGCTGTTAGCCTTATCTGGCTAGTGGCTGGAATTAAAACAATGCAGTGTACAAATGCAGGCGATTATCAGACAGTAGACAAAACAAGAGGGATAGAGGAGGAATGCAAGCAAGGCAAGGAGCTGGCACAGGGGAGGCATCCATCTCAGGGCAAGCATACAGCATGGGTAGGCAGAAGGTGGATGCACAGGAAGGTAGAAGGTGGATGCCTCATTATAAAAATAGCCACATATGCACTTTTTTTACTGGTTCTGTGCTGAATGATGCCCTGAGGAGGGGCACTGGAACCCATCAGCATCCTGAGGGATGAGGCTAGACCAGTGCTTCCTGAGGTACCCAGCAGCAGACACTCTCACTCTTCCTCATCGAGAAGATCTCAGATAAACCCCTTAGCTTGCTCAGTGCTGATCGTTTCCCTTCCTGTTCCCTTTGCTTTTGCAAAGCTCATTGAGAAACTGGTGAATTAAAAAGCAGGGAAGACAATTCTGCCAACATATGTTGTTTATGTGACATAAATAATCACCATTAGGGCTGTCACAAAGGACACTGCCACTTAGGAGTCACGGGTGGGAGGAGAACAAATAGTAATTATGGCACTTGACAAGCTCCCAGTAGCCCAGAGAGATAAATCTGCTGCTTGCTCCTACTTGAACTTAACGACATCCAGGATTTCAGTAGCTTCCACTCTTCTGTGTGATCCAACAAACATCCTCTCAGGATCTCCGGCGAATAAATAACTCTTTGAAATGTGTCTTCCCTGTTGTGGTACCCGTCCCAAGAAAGGCCTTCTTACCTCTTTGGCATAGGGTAAACATGCACAGCACAATCCAGAGCTATTTTTTTTCTTGTCTAGCAGCACAATTACTTCTTCAAAAGGCCAAATCCCCATGTCTGAGTTCATCAAACTGTCACTCAAGAAAGTCAAATCTCTGGATGGGCACTGCAGCCCTCTCATGGGCTCTTCAGTTTCCAGCAGTTCCTGGGCTGCAACAGAAGCTGTTTGACTCAGCTGGCTGCTGGGCTGGAGCAGGGCACCAGTTTGTGCTGATAAACAAACCTCTTTGCAAGGTCAGCCCCTTCACAGCTGCCCCTCATCTTTCTTTGAAGCCTGGGGTGTCAGCAAGCTCAGCATCGCCGTCATGGTGTGCAAGGGCTTATTGTGCTAAAAGGCATTTCTCCTGGCACTTTTTCTTGCTGCCTGCAAACCTGTGATCCCAGATCCTGGCTTCCAGGGCAGAACAGGGTTATGTTTAACTGGAACCAGTGTGTATGGGGGCAGTTTTTGCTTTGAAGGTGCCCTTTCCTGTACAGATTTGAGCCAGGCTCCCCAGTGGTGTAAATCAATGGTGCTTCTACAAAGTCATGTGTTACCAGTCAAACTGTGCCTGCTTTACCTCCCCAAGCATCTGCCCCTCTGGCCAGAGTCAGAAACACTTAAAAACCACTGGTTTTGTCCTACCATACCAGCAATATCCCAATTAAGTTATAAATTTGCTACTAAAAACCCATTGTCATGTTCAGTCTATGCAGGGTGAGCACAATCTCACACTACAAGGTAGCAGAAGGAGATTAAATATTAGAGCCAAATCAGTTACAGATTTATTCCATAAACTTCTCACAATTTCATTGTATTTCTCCCTCCTTTGATGAATGGATTTTCCCCCAGTATGACAGATTTATTTTTTGTGGCAGGTATTTTTCTCTGTTGCCACACTTTATGCCAGTTTTCCATTAAATCCTAAGGAACAAGATGAGGTGAGAAGTAAGTTTGCTTGTAGCTGCAATTTGATTTAGGTGCATGTAGTCCTTATTTGAGAATTTCTTTTAAACAACATAAGGACTCTGTTTCGAAAGCCTTTGTATGGCTGTTTGGAAACACTGATGTTTCTAGGAAAGCGAAGAAATCCAAGAGAAATTATAGGATCTGCAAATGGCATTTTAAAAATTGCTATTTTAAAAAAAGAGCCTGTTATAATCATCACCTTTAAATTGGAGATTTTTGGAAAGATTGTGGAATATTTACATGTAGTTAAAAGGGTGTTCTTGTAAAGACCTGTGGAGTATTTATTCATTACTAAGAAGAATTTCACTCAATGTACTCAGGCAGGCTTTAGGTTTCCTCAGATTTCTTTGGAGATTTCCTAACCTATAAATGCTGTAAATATGATCAGACATTGCTCTGTCTGAATTCTGTTAAACTGACACATTTTTCCCCCCTTAAAAAAAAATACAATCCATGGTTTATTTTACTTGACCCATATTTGATATTTAAGGAAATTAAATAAATCTCACGTTTAGCCTCCCAAAATAATATAGGGTGTCCATTAACATGTGTTAAAATTAATGAAAGCTTGGTGGTGAACATATAAATAGCACAGCTGCCAGGCTGTTTTGTACAACTAGAGTTGAGCTCTCCCTGATGTAAAGTGTGCAGAGCAGATACACGAGATGATACAAATACGTACTATTTGTAATCACTCTTTTGTTTTTTCTGCTTTATGGGTTCTTTGGCTGGCTATGGTTCTCCATCAATAGCCTATAACACTGCTAAGATGCTTGCAAATTACTCAGTGTTTTCACATTCATCCCCATCAGGAAACAACAAGTCATAGTGCCTGCAGCCTTGCACAATGATGATGATCTTTGGACTTGATGATCCTTGCAGGTCTCTTCCAACTCAGGACATTCTATGATTCTATTAAGAGCTGGGTATAGTTGCACCATGATGAGAGGGGAGGCTTCCAGTGGACAGTCCTCCTGGCAAATGTATACAGCCAGTTATGTATTGGGTTACGAGGAAAAAAATATTAGTCTAACACTTTTGAACATACCTAACCAGGGACTTGGGTCCAGTTGTTCATTATCCATCCTGTTATCACTTGCTATTATAATTCCTAATTTCTTTTTCCCTAAGATAGCAGCTCTCTTCCATTCCCACCTCCCCCAATTTTTATGGGTTTGACCATAATTACATGGCACAGCACTGTGGATCTCTAGCAGCAGGTTTATTACCCACTGACTTATGCCTGGTTTTACTAGCAAAAGTTACACCAGAATCTGGCCCTCTACTCTCATTTTGGTCTGCTGTTGAATGAAAAGCATGGCAGTGCTGCCATGAGCTCAGCATAAAAATTCTCCCCAAACCATCGTAAGCTTGGCTTAGCGCAAATCATCACTCATGCTCTGGCTCCAGACAAAGACACCTTAAAGCAAATCTATGGTTAAATGTTGCAGTCATGATGCTGAAGACCTTGACTTCTCTCATCAGCATCGTCACCCCTCCAGGTGCTTGCAGACAACCATGTTCATGGCAGAAAGGCAGTGGCAGAGGAGTGAAAGCCAAAGTTTTGATTCAATATCCAGATAAAAGTCTTGAATCGGATCCTCCTTCCCATTAGAAAGTTGGTATGAAGATTAAAATATTAAATGTGATCTTTCATGAGGTCAGAAAGTTAATCTGCTCCCCACTAAAAAAAATTACACCCTATAGACAAACAGACAACAGCAGTAAATGTGGGAGTTTTTCGTGGAAAGTATCAATGGAGCTCAAGCAAGGATATGCATCTCCCACAACTGCTGTTCGTCTAAAAACATTTTCCTAACCAAGTCCATCCCCCACCCCCCACCCCCCGACTCCAATTAAGCTTTGAGATTTTTTTCCATCAGCCCTTACCAAAACGCATCAAAAGCTTATTCCAAAATCCACTGACATCATAGGGAGCCTTTCCAAAGGCTAATGGGCTTTGGGATCAGGCCCTTGGTTTTTATTCCAAGCATTCACAACAGTGAGCTTAAAAAGGTTCGTGTGCTTGTGTGCGCACAAGAAGATTTTCCAACATTACGTTCGTTTGGGACAAAGTTCCCCCCATGTGGTGCACTTGATGTGAAGCCCATTTAAATCCCATCAGTCAGTTCAAAGGGGATGGGAGAAGAGCCAGGCCAGCTAAGCAGAGGTGGATTTCATCTTAGACCCACTCTTATCAGCATGTCTGAAGGGAGGGACACCCATGGCAGGCAGCTGCCAAAGAGGGGGCGACAATGGCACCATGTTGAGAATAGCAGTGAGGCAGAGAAGTTTGCAAGGGAGAGAGTGGGAAAGCCATGGAAGAAAGCTCACAGAGGGTCTCTGTTCTGTACTGCAGCTTTGCCACTGTTCATGTTGTGCGAGAACAGTGTATCCGAACATTTCTGTGCCTGCCTTTTGGTGGTATTCATCCACCCAGTGTTAGATATTAATCTTCGCTTAATTGACCAGAAGGCCACAGATCCATGGTATGTGAATATGATCCTAATTAGCTCACTTCAGGTTACACATTGATTTTCTGCATGTTGCCTTTCAGAGCTGTGGAGCAGCTTGTTTTTTGAGGAGAACATAAAAGAGAGAGGGGCAGGGGGGGTGTTAGTTACAGCTATAAATTTTACAGTTCACTGGAAACCACATTAAATGGCAACATCAGTTTATAGATCAACTCTACAACTGCTTGGTCGTTAAAGTGGTGGTGGTAGATTATTGTGTTGTAGCCTTGTAAAGTATGGGCACCGTATTTGCTGGGAGAGAACTTAAAAAGAACAATAAAAGTCTCCAGTGTCTTTGATTTCTCATTTCTCTTGCATTGCAGTAGGAAATATGATACGATCTCTGTGTGCGCTTTTCAGGAGGGTGAGCTTTTGTAAGGCTTTTCTCTTACGCTCCAGAAGGCAAAGATGATCAGTCTTCCTGATTTAAGGTTATACTGACTCTGCATCACTCTTGAACTGGCCAGACCATTCCAAAATTTCTTCCAGGGGCAGCAATTTCCAGTGCCACTGAAGCAGTGCATACAGCTGCATGGTCAGCCCATGCATCAACAGCGCCCATGCTTGGCTGACCCTTCTGAGACACAGAGCATCATATGCCTCTTCCAGCTGAACCAGACTCAAGGACAAAATTCATGTGCAAAAATAAAATTTGGAAGTGATAAAAAATGGAATCTCTTCCCAGACAGTGCCTAATCTCTGCCTGTCTTCTCAAAATGTAGACATTTATTTTGGACTACGAAGAGTTCTTTTTAATGTTTGGCCACTGCTAAGGAGACTGAGCTCGTTGGAAAATTCCAGCCACAATATGCTGCCTGATGACCAATAAATTTTGAATTTATATTTTCCTTCATTATTGAAATGAGAGCACTATTTGCAGGAGTAGTGATATATTCACTGGAGAAATTAGGGTTAATAATCACATCTTCATCTGCATGTGGCACAAAGTCTCTTCCTACCAAGAAACCATAAGCATTGCCTCACCAGGGGCTTGGCTGATCAGAAAGCTTTTCTTTTAAAAAGGGATATTTCCAGCTTTAAAATGCAATATTGTCAGGGGAAATTAATTAGCTTTACTGCATAGTAGACAAATGAGAATTTTCTCACATGCATACTAAGAAGCTAATTGTGTGAAATGAAACATTTTACAAAATGCAACTGCTACCACTCCCCACACTTTACAGAATTTCTCTGAATAAAATCCCACACTCACTTTGTGAAGGATAACCCAGAGATGAGATGTAGTGCATGGCTGTCATGAGCCGCTGTGGTGGGTCCAGGTGCAGATAGGAAACCAAACACAATCTCCCCCATGTTTGTTGTTGATACCAGCTTTAAACTGGAAGGCTGGAAGGCTTCTGGCTGCCTTTTTGCCCCCCATAAAGGCTGGACCACTAAAGCCACTAGTTAAATTCCCACTGCAGGAAGAACAAGTGCTAGTCTGAATTGAGTCCAGGTTGGGGGTGATAGCAGTCACCACCGCAAAGCTGCCAACCTTCATTTGTGGAATGAGTCAGTGGGATTGACCTTCCCACTCGCTTTCTCAGGGACAGAAAATGACTAATATTCTGGGCACGTTTTTGGCAATTTCTGCAGAACTCACATGGCTGCATATGTGACCTGGCTGCACTTACGGCTCAAGAGCCAGAAGAGCAGCAGACAACTTTCAAGGATGTATGAAGGACCTCTCCTGGCCCGTTCCTGTGATCAGCAAGAGCTTTTGTTTCCTTCATTTCAAAAAGCGATACAGCCTTGTGAACGCTAAATCCACTTTAAAAATAACATAAACAGAATTTGGTAAAAGTGATCAAATACATGACGCTCCTGTCAAGTTTGTTTGGTTGCTTCCTAATGGAAAGGATTGTGAAGGCTGTTAATAACTCAGCCTCTGAGTAATACAGCAAGTTCCACAGTTATGATTTGCCTAAGAAAGAGAAAAAGGAAAGCAAAGCGAAAGGGCAATGCATCTCTGCCTGAGATGTGTACTAACATTACGTGATCTGCAGTGAAGGACTAGGAGGTTTTCATGTTTTCAATTATTATTTCTTTTAGTGCAGGGGAGCCATTATCAGCTAAGGAGAGCATGGTGGCTGAAGAACCCCTCTTCCACCAGGCTGCATCCTATTTATGGCCTTCTGGCATACAGAACTGCTCTAACCCAGCCACAGATCATTTGTGTTGGTGCAAGAGCAAATACTGGTTTCTATAAGATGTCATGATCATGTTCCTGGGGAAGCTCGTGATGGAAGAATGAGTGTGGCATGTCATTAGTGCTTTGATATTTCAACACAGGATCACCAGGAACCTTCTGCCAATAGGACAAGGATGAAAGATCTGGCAGGGGCTTATTTTAGGCAGGGTAGCAGAATAGGCCAAAGCATGCTATGCTGTCCTGCTGCAAGGAAAGTCATTCATGAATCAGCCTTTGGAGACAAGCAGCTCAGTATCTCTTTGAAGACAAATGCTTAAAACCATCTGTATAGTTCAATCTTGTCATCATTTGGGTGTTGTTCTGTTTACTGTCCTGTTTTTAAAAATAAAGACCTGGTCAGGAAAAGCCTATAACACGCCCCTAGGAAGACATTATTTTCAGTTTAAAATTTCCTATGTCCCCAGCTAAAAATGTGAATCAGAGATAAAGTCTGACACGTTCTCACCATTTGTCTCTTTGGTAAAAGGAAAAGAGGGGTCACTCAGTGCTGGGTCTGACGTACAGGATGCCACTTGAGCCGTCATACTCGATAACTTCAACTTGAACTTGTCCACTTATGTAAATGGGGCTGATTTATAACCTTGCCACACAAACTTGGAGCTTCGTGTGATTTTCTGTGTGGTAATAAGCTGCCCTGCTCTAATGGCATTAAACATGTTTCTCCTTGCCAGTTGTTTAGCACCAGGGACCGAGGTGTTAAGGCCTAAAGGGCCCTCAGGATGCACAAAGCATGTTTCAGGCATGGTATCCCTGTGACAGAGGGAGTTCAGTGGAGTTTGACAGTGATTTGTAGCAAAAGTCCTGATCCCTAGTGTGGAAAAAATCCTTCCAAATCCCAAAAGAAAGCTGCAAAGTCAGGCACTCAATTTTCCTCTCCCATTAAAGTCATCATAAAGAACTTTTCATTTAAAAAAAAATCCCAGAAAAACAACCACATTTACTACTGTGTGGCATCACTGCAGGGGGCTTGGAACTAAATGATCTTAAAGGTCCTTCCTAACCCAAACCATTGGGAAAAAATAAAAGAGCATAATTAATAATAAATAAATAAATCTAACACTACTACTACTAATAGTAATAAAAGCCAACCACAATTGCTTCTAAAGTCTAAGGAAGTGCCGTCTAAACTCCAGTTTCTTGGGATCTGCATGTGATTCCTCTGACAGATTCAGCTATAATTAGACTATTTATGTCTCTCTGCAGCTTAGTGAGACACTGGTACAGGCTGCCCAGGGAAGTGGATGCTACCCCAACCCTGGCAGTGTTCAAAGCCAGGTTGGATGAGGCCTTGAGCATCCTGGTCTGGTGGGAGGTGTCCCTGCCCATGGCAGGAGTTTTGGACTAGATGATCTGTAAGGTCCATTCCAACCCCTAAAATTCTATGACTCTATGATTCACATGGATAATCCAAATCACACTACCAAATGGCTGGTTGTGAACCCAGCCTGGATCTAGATTCCAAGTGCAAGGCCAGTCTATCTATAAGAGTTGCTCTGGCCATGGACAGGTGTACTACAATGAATCTCTGTGATCTTTCCCTCCACATGAGACAATCACTTGCTAAGAGTGAGGAAGAAATTTCCATCAAAGCTCCAGCCCATGCCTCATGGCATGGAAGATGCTGCCTGGGGTCTGCTAGCTCATCCATGTTTGAGAAATACATAGCAACAGGATTTCAAAGGTTGAGGCCATTTATAGATGCTAGTGCTGGGAGTGCTCTGATAATGCCTTTTTGTATTAGACAGAGGAGAAATGCCATTATTCCTTCACACCACTCTGATTTTTGTTTGTTTTCAACTTCATCTCTTCCATATAATTTCATGTTACAGGGCTGCAAAACAAGGCCCTTTCAGCCTTTATTTACTAAAGATGTGCTTGGCTGGATTTGAGAGACTTCAGATGGCATGAGGGAAAACAGATGAGACTACTGGAAAAAGCAGAAATTAGCCCTCACTCTAAAGATGATCCTGCTGCAGTTTCTCTATGGGTTTCCTGTATGTTTAAGACTTGAAGTCAATTCATGTCTTCCCCAGCCATACAGAGACCATCCTATAATGACATTTCCATAAGATAATGATCCACTAGTCTGAGGCAGGGCAAGACTGGCTTTAAGGAACAGCAACATGAGTTGGACAGTGAATAGAAAGCAGTGAGTAATGCTGTAGGGTGTGTCCTTATGGATTGTAGCCTCCTCTAGCTGGATATGCTGCACACCAACCCATTGTGTTACTGAAAAACCTAGCGCAGTGAGGTAAAACATCCACTGAAATAAGAACCAGCCACCAAACTTCTTGCCTCATGAGTTTCTTGATCATCCCACCCTGGTGAATTCTGTTACAGCTGCTAAAGCAAAAAAGTGTTTTTATCATTGTTTGGGTTTCTTAAAAGGCAAACAAGTGACTGACTCCACCAGCTTATATACACAGGTGGCTCTGGGCAGTCTGACAGGTTCCACATCTACTGGTATAGTGCCACCAGCTTGGCACTTACTTTTCAGGGCTGTGCTCAGTGGTTTGTAGCAGATGATGTTGTCCAGCGCACCATCCTTACACTCCACTGTTGCACATGCAGCTGAGATACTATCAGAGGTATACTTGGATATCCTACGCATTTACTTTATAGGGAAAATATGTTCTGAATCATGAATAAGGAGGGGAAAAAAAAAAACTTCTCCATGCTTTCCTGGCTGGATTCTGTATCTTCACTCCTTATTTTGACTCCATTTCCCCCCATCTTTCATTTGCCCCTTTCAACTAAGAACACATGCAGAGGTTATTTGGAATTGTTATGTGTCTTATATTGGAATGATTAATTATTCAGAAATGTTCTGTTTATAATAAAACTCCCTTACAATGCTTGGACTACATCAAGACAGCTTAGACCTGGCACAAATGAGAGTTATTCCCACTTTTAAAGGCTATTAGTAGTGCCAAAGAAATACAAAGGAGACCTGTAGCACCTATGTACTTACTATTCATCACATCCATGCTTATTATATAGGTATGCATGAGATAAATAGACAGATAGATTTGCACAGCACAATGCTTAAGCTGTGCCAAAGAAATAAATTTCTATCCCTGAAGACTTTAACTGTGAAGGCAAATAGGGGCTAGCAATGAAATCACAGATTACGATCACAGCTAAATGGCTTCTTTGAGCAAGAAGATGAGTTGGCGTGTTTTCCCTGGGAGGCTGCCTCTGATATGCATGACAATATAAATAAAGAGGCATGAACCAGATGCCAAGGATGTGAGCCAGAGCTGATAAAAGCCAGTGGGAGTCTTTCAGTATCAATAGGCTTCAGAGCAGGCCTGGGATGCCACAAGCTGTCTGAAAGGAGCTGCTACAGCCTGGCATCCCAAATCTCCCTTGGACACTGCTGTGAACTCATCATCACAGGGTTTGGACACTTCATGCATTGCTCTTAGCATCCTTCACCATCCCTGTGAGGAAGCAGTGTAATTTCTGCATTACCAATAGGCAGCACATATTTAGCAGGATGACTTCTTACAGTGCCTTGGATGAAAAAGTAGTTGGAATAGCTGGAACTGCAAATGCCTGATTTCAGGTTGGTCTGACCTAGAGACTCTAGAAGGAACCATTGTGTTAAAATAATCCCTGTGCAGTGTGGCTGGAAGAAAGTCATGCAGTGATTTCATTTCAGACTTGTGTTGTAGCCCCTAATTGTACAACATGAATATCTGAGGATCTGTTCTTCTGCTAAGAGTAAACCAGACAATGCCTAGTGAAGGCAAAAATACTCTGTAGTACTCAACAAGTGGCAGTTTATATCAACCAGATCCACCCTGAAATTCGACTACCTCCACCTAATCACTTCGCGGAAAGCTGGTGAGGTATTAGATAAAGAGCTCATTTCAGGGACATATTAATTTCATTAGGGATTTTATAATAAATTCCCTCCATGACAAAGGTATACTTTGTTAAGAACTGCAGCTCAAAACGCCTTTTTACTTGTGGGAATAGGTGGCATTCTTTCCTTACTCATCCATGGGGGTTTCCAGCCAAGAATGGGGGCACAACTAGCCAAAGTAAGGAGCCCACCCAAAAAAAGTAATGTCATGTCATTGGAAAAGAGTGGAAAATGTTCTGGAAATACTCTCATTGTGTGTTCTCCAGAAGCAGTGTTCTTTCATAGAGGAGGTTTCGACTAACAAAGAGCCCATGTCATCTCTTCTGGTTCCACCTTTTCCCTTTCTACTCCTGCAAGATGTGGTCTCCTGGAGTTTGAAAGACGAAGAGCAATGATCTTCTTTTTCAGGAGCAGAAAAAAATAATTATGGGCATTACAAGGAGATTTTGCTACCTCCAGCACTTTGGGGTAAAACTATGACCCTTAAAACTTCTTTGCTCTAGTCAGGGGAGCTCCTTATATGTTTTTGTAATTATGGCCAGAGATTATATTCCATCCTTCCTGTGCCACATTTGGTCATTAAATTAAAGCAATGTTTTGTTCCTTTCCGCTGTTCTTCTCCAATATCTTTTAGATGGGTATTGTGTGCATCTTAGATGTCATATAGTAGGTTAGAGGAACCACAGGCTTTAAGTTTCATTTTCTAATAAGGTTACATATACCCAGGTCTTTCTAACTGTCCTTTTCCTGCATTTCTTCTGGATGGGATTTGCCTTACCTGGCAGGTGCCCAGCAATGCTCACCAGATCCACCACAGGCTCTTATCAACACCTCTTGCAAAGGCTTCCCTGCTCCTTTGTGTCTGCTCAGCCCATCTTGCCAGGGTCAGATCTGCTTTTCTCAAGGAAAGCTGGTGCTATTGAGTCACCCTGTGATTAATTAGCACAGCTGGCTTTTTCGTCCTTTGTCATTTCCTTCTGGTGAACAAACTCTACCAGGCTGCCTGGCTCTCTGCCGTGGAAGTGTGTGAAGCACAGCTCCAATTTGGACTCAATTCTTGCCATCCCAGAATCTCTGGGAACCTGGCATGACCCCTTGACTACTCCACAGTCCAGGAAGAAGGAAAATTTGGGTTCCCACAGGACTGGTAGTAAACGAGGGGCTTGTCCTGCTTTTTCCCAAAGCTCTCTGAAACATGCAGCTCTGGAAAACAGTTGAGCCTGGCAGATCTCTAGTCTGAGACAAAAAGCCATTTGGTCAGAGTACGATCATCCAGCTGTATTCAGGACACAGCTTGCTGATTTTATGGATACACATATATCTTTTAGGACTAGAAATCAGCCTTGTTTTTCTCTTCATGTGTAATGTTTGACATATGATGTAAATTTACTTTTACAACGTACAGACATAAAAGCTACTGTGGCTTGGACATAGAATTTATTGATTGTAGAAAACTGACTACCAGGTTTGTTGATTAACATTTTTTTATAAAATAAGAACAGAAAAAATCAAAGTACATGAGGGCAAAGTTTTCACTAGATAGAAATTATCTGGTCTCTCAAAATTGCACTGCTGTAACTAAACAGTGGATTTGGTTTAGCACAGATCTCTCCTGTATTTTTAAGGTGCCCTCAGCAACCATCTACTTATCCATAGCCTTAGTTCAATTAATAAAATATGTTAAATAGATTTATGCAAGCCCAAGTGACAAGTTACGAATTTAAGAATTATAATGTAATATTTGTATTTAGTACAAAAAAGGCCCCAAATTTTTTCACAAGAGTCTACACAAACATGCAATGGGAGAACAACCTGATTAGGAGCTGCAGTCCTGAGGCAGATGGGTTTGTGCTCTCAAAAACTGTGTGTTTCTTTGCCCACCACTTGTGCAGTTATTGGCACCAATTTTGTTCCCAGTAGAGACTGGGATGACAAAAAATCCCTCTGCTCTCTTTGTCCTTTTGTTGATGCTTGTCTTTGGCTCAAACATATTGATGTTTTCTAGAAAAACTTTATAGCTGTTGTTTATGTGTAAGATGTGTAATGGACATTGCCTGGCCTCTAGTTGCCTGGTTCATATAAAATTTTCTAGCCTGACTTTATAATTGAAACCATTTTAATACTGCAAACACACGAATAAGTGAGCTGTAGCTATCGAGCAAGCCGTGCATGCAGCTGAGAGAATGTGTTTTGCTCAAAAGTATCATTAAAGCAATTTCCCATAATGTCTGGCAAGGAGTAGGTTTCTTTTAATGATTTTATTAAAAAGTGAATTAAAGGCCAAAGGTTGCTTTCCTACAGCCCTTAATTTCCTGTTCAGTGCCAAATGCTGTGTGTAGCAATTGCTCAGAGCAGAAGACAAGGGAGTGCTCCCGCAGGATCAGACCCTGGTGAGGCTGTGGAGGTTCAGCTCTGTGACCGCATGCGTGTGTGTGTCTGTTGTCACAATGCCATTTAGTGTCAGAAAGCACAATGACACAGGCACACAGTTATCAATTACAGGCACAGGCCTGTGGAAGTGGGAAAACATGATATTGACTCCAAATAAGGCTCGAGTGTTCTGTTTACTATCTGGAATATGAATTTTCCTTTTCTTAATGTTAATGTGACATCAGCATAATTCCAGGGAGGGTAACCCAGAGGACAAGTGGGTCCTGAAGGCACAGGTGCCCTTTGGCATGACTAGACTAGTAGCATGAGTTCGAATTTTCATTGCATATTTATGCAGCCTGGATGTTGCCAATACTTTATTTATGATTTTCCATTGGGTAAGCATGTGTAGCTCTTCAAGTTGAGAAGTTCCTGGTGGGCCAGCAGCTGTGGAGAAACAGGGTCGTCTGCAAAGAAGCAAACAAACTAATGCAATAAGAATAAACAGAACAGTAACAGGCTACAGCCTGCGCCTCCTTGGGCCTAACTGCCTCTCAATGCCTCTGAGAGAGAAAACACAACACCCCCAACATAGAGAATGGGTGTTAAACACCAGAGGTTTGGAGTCAGATGGGACTTGCTTTCTGTGGTATCCCATTATTTGGAAAATCAATCATAAATTCCCTCCTGGTGTGCAAAAGGACTCTGTGAGATGCAACTTGCACCTTCACAGCATTCATGGGCTTGGCTAAATATTGGAGCAAGATGTCAGTAAAACTACACTCTTTAAAATACTTTAATAAAACAACTCTAATTTACCCCACTGCAAGAGTTATAAACTATAATTTAATAATGTGCTTGTCAGGGGAGAGCCTTCTTAAATAATAAAAGAAGTTTCAGTGTTATTAAAGAAATGTTGTATATAAAAATATCTAATTGCTGAGGAAACAGCATGATTATGATTTTCAGATATTTAGTATGGACAAATCATTCTAAGGGAGTTGTTTTTTTTATGGTGGACTCTTGGAGTACACGTGTCATTAAGTTTTCAGGGAATACTGATCCAAACCTTTACAACACTTGAAAATTATGTTAAGCACATAATCTTTCATCCTGTTCCAAGGGTGGGTTCTCAACATAGCTGAAGTTTCTTGCATGAGATACAAGCATCTTTCAAGTAAAAGGAGTCTACTTCTTACAGGACAAAGCTTCATAATTTGGGCTCTTGGATTTCTAGGTTCAATTCCCATAAGGTATCTCAAAACATCACTTTTAAGATTAGTACCTGGAGTGGCTTGAACTCTCCAAAAGCTCAGCTCAGGGCAAGTTTAGCCAGGGAAAAACATGTAATTTCTGCTTGGTTGCAGTCATCTGCTCTGACACAAAATAGGATTAAGAATCATATAACTGCTTCCAGCTAATAGATTTAGGCTGTGGTTCCAGAGTTATTAATACCAGATCTGTACACTACCAGCTCACCCAGGACTATAAATCTAATGTGGATCAGGCATGGACACATGATTGTGTTTTGTCAAATTAGCCAAGGGACATGATACGGAATTTATACCAGCTTTATACTTCTGTGCTAGCTGCATCCCTGCTGTGGAAAGGCAGGAGACAGTTGGTCCAATATGAAGTTAGAAAATAATGATACACTAAAAATCCTGCTGTTATGAAGGGTTTTTTTGTTGTTGGTATTGTTTTGACAAATGTGAGCCATTGATTGGAGTTTGCTTATGCTCTAGCAGCACGTTGCTCATCTGGCACGAGACACTGGTGGTGTGATACCACATATCATTCAGCTGGGTGCAAACCACAGCCTGAATAAGAATTAGCACTTGACCTCCTGTCACGTAGCTACCCTCAGAAATCTCTTTCTAGGGCAGTAACTATTGTTTCCTTATCACATCTTATGGGAGCAACAGGTTTTATGATTCTCAGTTGTTTGCCTAGGACACGTCTTTTCTCTTGAAAAACAGCAAGTTATAGAGGACTCTCACGCATAGTTGCTGTAAAGTAGACAACGGGCAGTTTTCAATGGTTAGCTTTGAAATCTTAGAAGGAGTCCACATTTCCTTGCTGCCCTGGAGATACATTAAATATTAATTCTTGGTGTGGTTGAGGGGTTGGGATTGAGAATTTACCTTGCCAAAAGCAAAAAGTGAAGCTCTCCTTAGCACCAAAGTCATCAAAGCAGCAGATAGGGGACTACAAACAACACAGTATGGCTGTAGCATGTGTGTTCTTGACTAAGAAATTACACACCATGATCAAATAATCCTAGTTTTTTCCTGTTACATGATTATTTTTTTGTGGTGGGAGATGCAGCTCTCATGTAACAGGTAGGGTGGGGACAGGACATTTGGCAAAGTTGGGAGGTATAGAGGCAGTGGGTGACCATGCAGCTCACCCACATTGACCTGTTGTGGGAACATGGCCCATACAATATCAGTGGGCCGGGGAAAGGGGCAAAAGGGTCTTCACTCTATGTTTTCTGGGCAAATCCCTGCTTGGCAAAATGGAGCCTGCTGAAGAGACCCATATAGTCTGCAGGCTGAGTACAAAAGATGGGAGATCAGAATTGATGTGTTTTGAAGAGGAGCTACCACAATAAATGAATGTGTTTAGCCTGATTTTTTCCTAAAGTATAGAGCCCCACTCTACAAAACACTTTTTTCAGGACACACCTTTGCAAAAAGATGCAAAGCAGGTGAAGATCACTTCCAGGGAAGCCACAGCAATATGATTGAGCACCTCCATCGTTCCCAAGAAACGCTGATGAGCCTTTCACAATAACACAACTCACACCACTGAAAGTCACTTCTGTGCTCAGGCTCTCCTCTTGCCTTCATGAAAATTGTTGGTCCTGAGGACTTCTACATTGTCACACATGAAACACATCAGTCGCACTTCTGAGCACTGCTTTGTCTATCTGGTCAAGCTGGAAACCAGGAAAAAGTGTAATCTGGAGGGTCCTACATGCTGTATAAGGCCTGCAGGTCAGGATTGACATTGGAGTGTAACTGAAGTCAGGCTTTGACCCTTAACTTGGAAATACAAAGCTAAATTTTCCCCTCATTTTCCCCCTCCCGAATCCTCCCTGGTTCCCTACATGGCTGTTCTGTATTATGATCCCTTTAAATAAGCAGCCTGTCATTAGCTTTTATCCCAGTGCTTGCTCAGCCGGACTAAAGTCTAGGTCTCTTTGTTTTTAAGACTTGCATGGTGTGTAAGTGCCAGATGTTTCCCATCTCTTGGCTCTTGGTGAAATAAACATGAACTGCCACAACCTTCACCTTTCAACTCTTACATTACCTATTCCTAAAGTACAAAAAAATGGATGTGTGTTTATGCAGCAAGGCTTTGAACTACCTTCCAGGTTTATGTCAAAAGTCTGATTCTCTAGGCAAAGATAACATATGAGAACGAACTTCGGTGCTGCTATAAAATTCACCTTCTGCACCAATGAAGCAGTAGTCTTCATGAAGGAAAAATAATCTGGGAGGATTAGAGACCACGTAAAACTGATCTCACTTTCAGACCAAATCACTCAGCTCTGGATTTGGCATCCCTGGAAAGCAGAGTAGCTCTGTGGGTGACAGTCCAGTGAATTTATGTGAAAGCATAAACGTGAAGAGGGTCCACAGGGATTTATCTGATGTGTCACAGCTTTGAGCACAAACTGTGGAGTTCACCCCTTTAATATCTTTCAGTTACAGAATCATAGAATCATAGAAATCACAGAATGGTTTGGGTTAGAAGGAATCTTAAAAACCATCTATTTCCAGCCCCTCTGCCATGGCCAGGAACACCTTTCACTATGTTTACTGCTTTCCCCTCCCTGCCCCAGCAACAGCAAAGCTGATTTGGAGGGATTAATAAAGAAATTTTTGTCATTAAGAACAGCTTATCTACGTTCATCCTGGAGTTATTTTTCTTCCTCCTCTTCTTTTGCTTTTCATTTTCTAAAGTCTTCCTTGAAGGCACCTGGGTGACTCGGCTTTTGGTGGGGTATAGAGGGCTTCTTCAAGTTAATTCTCATGTGTCCTAAGGAGGAACAGAGGATACATGGCCTCAGGATGCTGGGACCAGCTGCCTGATGACGCATACTCAAAGCTTCCCAGAACAGCTACCCAGGCTTAGGTGTCTCATAAGAAAGTCATACAGCAGCTTTTCCTTTTCAACTTGATTCAGAAGTATTACCCAATAAATGAGGAACAAATGGTACAATTAAGATTGCAAAAGCATTTCAATTAGAATTTCAAGTGAATTATGCAAATAGAATTTTTGTTTATGCTAATTCCTGTCTTCCCAGAAGGATGAAGTCTTCCTTTGGGGATGGTATTTTTTATGTCATAGAGTCCCCTGAAAGGTGAATTAGCAAGAAAAAGCAGTGAAATATTTCAGCCACTATTCACTCGTGCATACTGAAAAGAATGTATTTTCCCCACCGTAAACACACTAGTTGCTACATCTTTTCCCCACAGAAAGCTAAAAACCAGCTTCCCTGCAGACCTGGGAAATTCTTGCAGATAGTAGTCATCACTGAACTTTCTTTTGTGTTTTGAGATCATCAGAATATTCTCCCTGAGTTATGTTTTAATCCTTAGGTCAAACATTTGAAGCCTATCTATTTTAAAGAGTAGTGTCCATTTTTCAGGGTACTACTATCCATGGAGATAAGACAGAAAGGGTAGGAAATCAGAGCCTGAAGGATGGCTGTCTCCAGGCACTGAGGAGTCTCCACAGAGTTATAGAGGCCCTGGACTCTTTTATGACCTCTCAGTGCATATTTCCTTAACCAAGCTGACTCAGGATGCTGGGGTCACTGAAACTCAAGTTATTTCAAAGGCTGGACTGAAGTGTACATGCCATGATCTTCTATAAATCCATACTAAACCACAGCCCTTGGATCAGGAGTAGTTACTGTGGTGTCTGAGGGGCAATAAGAGAATGACACAAAATGAAACTAATGGATTTTGGGGTCTTTCCATAACTTTTACAGCACTGTTGTTAAGCTCAAATTTGTTCATAGTCCAACCTTCATTGCATATGCTCAGGACATTCATCCATTTAAGCACTTATTGACAATGCACCGAGGTAAACTCAGAGGTTTCAGCTATGGCACACACCCAGGGGTCTTCATCCTTTCCTTATCCTTCATAAGCACCTGGTGCCTTACTGTCTAAGCTCCAACCTAGCAACCTATATGTGGGTTTAGAAACTGAGTTTTTTCTATAAATTAACCTTGACCAAATGCCAGCACATTTTATTGGCATCTTAAAAAATTCAAGGAAAAAATTAACATTGAATTATCTGCCTAATGCCAAACTTCTCATTGTTCAGCATGAACCTCATTAGAAGTCATGGTAATTTAGGAAATAGATCTCTGTTATACATACATCCACATAAATATGTTTAAAATACCTATACAAGACTACAAGATTTTATCTGTATCATTAGATTCTGACAACCTCGCTCCAGTTGGACAGTGCTTTATTTCACATGTGATCTTTACTGAAGCTAAAGGTTTCTTATGTTCCTTCAGTATTTCTGAATAATCTGCTAGGTAATTATGTGTCTAATTAAGTATTTTGAGTTTAGATAGTGGCTTTGATAGTTTAGAAGACAGAGGAGGGATACCTTACAACCTGTCTGGGCATCCTGCTTCAGCATTCAACAACTTTCACATATATAAAGCTTTTTGTTACTTATAACTGGAATTTTATGTATTTCAAGTTGTGTTCATTGCCTCTTGCTTTGTCACTGGGTGCCACTGAGGAGAGTCTGGCTCAGTCTTCCTTAGTCTGCCCCATCAGGTATTTATACACACTGATAAGGTTCTCCCACCAAGCCTTCTCTTCTCTAGGTTAAAAAGTCTCATGTTCAGTGCCTCAGCCATCTTCGGAGACTTCCATTGGACTGTCTCCAGTGTCTTCATTCTCTCCTGTCCTGGGCAGCCCAGCACTGGACTCTGCACTCCGAATCTCAGCAACAGTGGCAAGCAGAAGAAAAGGATCACCTCCCTCAGACTGAAGGCAGCACTCTTTCTAATGCAACCCAGGCTGCTGGTGGCCTTCTTTGCAGTGAGGATGTATCTCCTCCTGTTCAGCTTGGTATCCACTAGAACCCTCAGATCCTATTCTTCCAAGGTCCTTCCTGGACAGCCAGCCTGTTCCAGAGCATGGGGTTACTCCTCAACACTTTCCTGTGTTGAACATCATGAGATTCCCTTTGGCCCATTCTACAGCTTTTGAGGTCCTCCTGAAGAACAGCACACCTATCAACCTTTCTGTATCATCAAAAACTTGCTAAGAATGTTTTTGTCCCATTCTCCCAGTTGCTAATAGGATTGTTGAGCAGTATTGGATCCAGTTTCAAGCTACTTCATGTTTCAATGCTCCTGCTCTCCCTGTCACCTTCCTTGTTACATCATTTTGTCCCACTACATAAACATTTAGCTGAGCCCTTTTTCCAGAAGATGAGTGATTGCTCTGATAAAAAACTCAGCAGTCACAAAATCAGATGTATTTTAATGAAAGCAACAGCAATTTTGCTCATGTAAAATGGTATTTAGGTCCATTCCCAGCATTTTCCTATCATACTGCAAGAGCAATGTACAGTAAAACACATTCTAGGCTGGTATTTTCTGTTACCTGAAGGCAATATATCACAGAGTTACGGAGGTTGCCTCAGTTAGAAATAAAGCCATCACCTTTAGCATTGGTTACACTAAAAACACAAACACTTCTGCAGCCAAATGACAGAGTTTTATGGCTGTGGTTCTTTGAAACAACTAATAAATATTTGTTTGCCATTTCTCTCTGGGCCAACTGTTCACTTGTTAATTTACACATCACCAAGAGGCCATTCAACTCTTGCCTGTAGGTATTAACCCTGTCCATTTCTGTGCCATTGAATATACAAACTATCTGGAGGTTGAGAGATGTTTGGAATAAGAGCAGCTCAGCCCATGACAGGTCATCCTGAAGCAGAACTTGAGATCCCTCAAGAGTCTTATAGTTTCTGGTATGACTTAATGGCAGTGTTTCTGCCTTAAAGACCGTGTGTAGCGCTCTAAAGAGCACTGTCCTTTGGAGATGATGGAGCTGCTTAACACTTGGTCTTCACGTGTCTAGTTTTCCTTAAGTTTTTCTTTGCCCTCCTTTTGTAACATCACATCCACTCCAGCAGTAGTGACTCTCACTGCATCATCTGACTTCTCCGAGATTTGCACATACCAAATTACTTCCCCAACTGATACCAGATTTTAACACTGTGGACCAAGACTTCAGGCTCTTCTTCTAGCTCGTAACCCTCAGCCTGGGAATCAGGTGTCCAGCTCTTCGTGGGCTTATTTATAAATGTACTTATATCTCAGGGTTTTATGTGTTTGTGTTCTTTGAAAACCTCATCTGTTTCCCTGGAGATTTGTGCTTCATCAGTTCCTGTCTGTGGGTCTCCGGTTGATAACCTGACTTCTAAAAGCTGAATTTGCTGGCTGCAGTTGTTTATTTGTTTTCCTTCCTGTTTGGCTTGAAAAACCTGCTCTCAGTAATGTTTGCTATTAAAAACTTTAAGAGAAATTCTCTTGTGTAATTTATTTTTGTTGTTGCTAATTGCAGTTCTCTGGGTTTTGCCTCTTCATGTTGATTTCCTCTGCTTATGCCCAGCCCTTGCAACCAAGAATTCCCTTTCGATTTAGCAGCTAAGCTAAACAGAGTTGAGATGTAAATAGCACAGACCTTCTGCACGTGAGTGTGCACCCATGAGGCCGTGCAGAAAAGGCAGACGTGGGTAGCACCTACTGCCATCTGCCTTGGGCCAGCTCTGCATGGCTTCTGCAGGTGGCCCCAAGATAGAGTTGATAACTCAACTGTCTGGTTATTTCATTCTTTATGTGAAGGTCACAAAATCTGGAGAATAGGCAGCATTTGCAGGATACCATCCATATTTTGGCAGTGATAAGTGTCTAGATCTTAGCATAGTTTAAAGTCTTTGTTAGTTTCCCCGGAAGTGAATAAAAATGCAAGGAAGCAGCAATCTGAAACACCTGCATGACCTGCCTGTGGCTTGCTCTTGCTGATGGGGATGATTCTGTGAGAGGTGCATGGTAGAAAGGTGTCACCTTTCACATAAGAGTCACTCTGAAGCCTCCTCCAATTTTGTCTGCAACACCTCCAGTAATGCCAATGGCAGTGATCAACACATGCAATGGATACCTGTCCCTGGCAGTGACTGGCCATGAGCAGAGCTGGAGACAAGCCTAATTTAATAACGTCACAGCATGACAAGTGTTTTTCTCAGCTCTCTTGTGGAATCTGGCCTCTAGTTCTTGCTCAAACATTGCAGAGCATTCACGTGTGAGTGCTGCAAAACACTTGAAAGGTGATGTTATATACGGCTACTCAGACTGCCTCCCTTGTGCCACTGACTTACCTAGAAGCACACAGCATTTATTTTTTCCAAAGGACAAACTCTAGTTTCACATGGGGAGCCATCTTCCAAGCACCAGCACTTTGCAAGTGAACCTTCTTCATCTCACTGTTGCCCAACAATAACCCATGAGCTGTAGATTCAGCTTTTGTCAAAAACACCAACACAAAGTTGACCATAAAATAAAGAAACCTTCATTATGATATTTTTCTTTTATAGCTCCCAACTACTGTAAACTGTGGAGGAGCAGAGCTGCAAAGCTGGCCATTAAACTGTCTGCTCTTTCCTGTCTGAACAGGACCTCTCCAGGGTTTTAGCTGCCTCAACCACCATGGGTCAACATCCAGGAAGGAAGACGTTTCTAAGGAAACCACGGAGGCTTTCCACCAAGGTGGTTGCATGAAAGCACTGAAGCTGGTGAGAGTGACAAAAAGCAGTTCATTGGATAATGTAGAAAAAGGTAAAAAGTTATTGCATGCAGGCTGTTTTTATAATGAGGCCATTCAGGCATAAAATCACTTTAAATAGGTAGTTTGTTTCCAAATTGCAGAATTATTTTTGTCCTACTCTTTCAAGGAGGAGTTTATCTAGGCACAGTGGTGCAAGGCATTTTTACTTTTTTTTCCCCTCCTTCGTATCCTGTTGCAGTTGGTCTCAGGCTGCAAAATGAATTTTGTTTTCTGAAATAATATGATTTACTTTGAGCGCAGTCCTCTGTGAGAGGCCATGAATTCTCTTCGGCAGTTGCAATGTCCCAAACCAGACAGGAGCTTTACAGTCCAGCATTTTCATTAAATGACTTTTCTGTGGGTTGCAGGGCAGTTTGCTATGAGGACAGGTACAGTCCTATTAGCTCAGGGACCTCCAAGAAAGCTCTGTATGTGCATCCAGTGTTTGGACTGTGCACATGCCTTGGAATGCAAATGGTCCAGGGATAACCCATTGACACCAGAGGTGCATGATCATGCTGAAGATGGTAGATTAGAGGAGGTGATAGCCACCATGCTGGAGACACACCACCTTGAGACTCTCTGTACACACACAACAGATTCTTTTCTTCTGTTTTCTGTGATGCTGAGCATCTCTGGATATAGTTTGAACAGTAACCATATCTGATATCCCAGCCAGCAGGAGCAGGAGGTCACACCAGCACCTGATTCGACTCTCACAGGATCTCATCCTGCCCACTGGGAGCCTGTGAACTCTACCCTCCATGGCAGCATCACAAGGACTGGAATGAGTCTGCTGTCAACACCTGCTTAGAGGAACCAGTTTAGGGTCTGACACCCAAGCCTAGACCTCCTGATGGATGGAAGTGGTGACCAGCAGGCCTGCAGAGACACTACAGCTGATGTAGACCTAATGGTAGAGGAGGGAGGCTGGAGCAGCCATGGGGCTTGTCCTGTTCACTACTGTTCTCATGTAATTTTTGAGGGCAGTTTGGGCACATTACCAATGATATTCCACAATTTAATCACAAGGGCTCACTCAGTCTCTCTCAGCTAGCTCTGACCTTGGTCATTTTCTTGTGACACAGGCTTGCACAGTCCAGTCTCTACCGGGAGCCCTTGTTCAGTAGAGCAGAACTGGACTGAATAAACAATAAATATTTAGGAGCCTCAGGGCATGAAAAAATTGAGTTTCCCTTCTCTAATTTGTTTGTAGCCTCAGGCTTTCTCCATAGACTTGATAGGAGAGAAAGGAAGCAGGAGAGCTGCTGCTGCTTCTCACCTCTTCCTTGGACTGCCACCTGTGCATCATCAGGGATGAATGATAGTAGTGAAACAGGCAAGAAGACAGGATTTTGGCATGAGAGATGTTCAGTAGGGAGATCCCAGAAGGATGAAACACACAGCAGGTGGCTCATGGAGGGGGTAACAGGGACCTGCAGCAGGGAAGGGGTCGGGTTCAATGGGCTTAAGCAAAGAGCCTCCATCATGTATGTTAGAGAGGTCCAGAAGTTTGAAACTGGGGGGAATAAATGAAAAATGTTAAAGAAGGATCAGCCTGAAATGATCCAGACATACAATAAAATCCCATGTTGCTGGAGGGGGAGGGAGCAAAATTCCTGCTCTCCTCAAAGAGCATGAGTGATTAGCTCTAAAAGCCATGTGCCAACGCTCCTCCACGGCTGCTGCCGCTGCTCAAGATAAAATAACAGGTCATCTGTTGGAGCAGAGGTCCTTCCAGACTGAAGTCTAATTTCTGTGCTCCAGGGGCTTAAGTGCTGGTTCAAAGGTCACCTCACAACACTCACTGCTGAGCAAGGACGAAGCTCATTTTCACTAAAAACAGAGCCTGCAGAGCAGGACCCTGCACTCAGTCCATCACACCCAGTGGGTATCTGCACAGTCTCAGCAGGGAAGGAGAGATTTGGAGATCAATAGCCTGGATGGGTGGTGCTAGAGCAGCTGCTGATGGTGACACCACATTGAGATGTGGACTTAACTTCACTCATGTAGCCAAAACACTTGAAGTACAAACCTGCAAAATATACTTCAGCAGCTAAAGATAAGCCTGAGGGAAGCCCTCATGGCTCAGTTCTCTTGCACCAAAACACTGTATGTCTTCATGAAGGTGTCATGTTATTGCTGCTAAACTCTACCTTCACCTGCATGGTGGATGACCTTTGTCCCAGCTAAAGATGCAGAAGGTTTGCAAACAAGTGTAGGTCTCACTAAGCTCTTCACCAACACATAAAAATAAAATATTTTGAAAAGGCCTATTTGTGGTTTGAAGGGACCTTTCATTTCAGTTGCTTGTCTCTGGTTTCTTATTACTGTATGGCAAAGGTTAATGAGGTATAAAATGTGAAACAGTGGGGACAGCAGCACCCGAAGCACAAGAGACACCCACTGGGTACTGGGCACCGGGATGCTGCTGTGCTTACTGGAAAGTGGACTGCTATCTGCTGTACCTGGGCTGTTGGAGAGCCAGACCAATGAAAAGGTCACATAGAGCCAGCCTAGAAAAGAGATTTTCTATTTTTTCCCCCCTAGACAGCATGAAAAAACACAGTGCTAAGTGCACGTGAAGTAAAATGTGAACCCCTTTATCAGCCAGGTCAAGCTGTAGGGAGAACCTCTCATCAGTTCAACACTGAGCTTGTGTTAGAGGGCCATTAGATAAAACGGTGCTGGAAACTTTGGGAAAATGAACTAAGAAGGATTCTTAGGAACCTGCTACCTGTTTTACATTAGATGTTAGTCCACATTTCACCTGGGGCATAAATTTCCATCCTATCCTCTATACTTACAGACGACTTTTTGCTTTTCTCCTGTAACAAATCCCATACTTGCAGTCCTTGGGTACCCTTGGAAAAACCACTGCCCTTCCTCAGAAAGAAATAACCCACAAACCCCAAGAATCAACTACATCACAACTGCAACACAAAAGCTCTCCTGGGCTTGTAGAGGTGCCCTGCAAGCCATTCTAGGTTTTAATGTTTATTCATTATAAGCAGGAGCAGCTTTTTTCCATTACAAAGTGACCTATTTCACAGCTTTCAGCCCAAAGTGTCAAGCAATCAAGCAGCAGTTATGCCCTAACAATTGCTAATATATTTCAGCACCTAATGAATCTATGCAAAAAAGGCAGGTAAAGGCTAGAAACAGCCTACAGTTAACTCCTGCCCTCCCCTTGCAAGGCTTTTTATCCCCTGCCTCCCAGTCTTATGTTTTTACTGTGTGGCAATTAATTAAAAAGATCAAGATAGAAGAAAGATGGAAATCTTATTACTGGTGTTATATTTCCATACTAGTTTTGCCCAGGGAAAACGTTTCCCAGGAGATTAGCTAATAGTTAAGCTATTAAAGTCTTCTAAACTGGAAAGGTTATTTGCAAGGTCAGGCAACTTTACTAAGCTGGTAGTTTCAAAATTATCCTGGGTTCCTTTACTAATTCATCGATCAAAATGACACGTTTTAAATTACAGATGAAAATGGAACAGATTTAAGTTCCCGTCATGTAACCCCTGCATGAAAACTACACATTACAAGCCTCTGACCGTATTAATTTTTAAGTGAGAATGAAACATTTGTTCTTATTATGAAGTGCTGATTTACTACAAATTCACAAAGAGCTGAACCAGCCTTCACACCAAAACCAGGTCATCTAGCCAGCTTCTCCCAGGGGCTTTCAGCAGCTAATGTGACATTATTTGTCCACTAGCACTAGTTATCCTATGATTCCTAATTAAAGGCAAGGATGCACTTCACAGGAAGGAGAGATATAAAACAGGGCTCTTCTCATGGATCCAGTAACTTAAATCTCGGGGATTCACTAACTCAACCCAAAATTTCTATGTGAGAATCCAAAAGATCTGCAGGGGACAGCTGAGCTCCTGTGACCTGTCTAGGGGCAATACTAAATCCCACCTGCACTCAAGGCAGACCATGAGATGTCTATGCATGAGTTCTGTGTCCATCAGGAAAAGTGCTCTGGGCCAGTGACTAGGGTCAAGGGTCTGTTGTTCCTTTCCTGCTTCAGCTTCTGAAGTCCTCCATCTGCATCAGTATCTTGATCATCCAGGTCTGATTCCACCCTGCTAGGGTGGGTGCATGGGGTTTCGAGGCTAGCTCTATCAGTCAGTTGTTGGTCAGTTTTGTAACTATTCCTAGCATTAGGACTGCCATTTGGGGATAATTCCAGATTTGGCATTGCAGAAGCAGCATTTGAAATATCTTGCTTTGGAGAGATTAAGCACCTCTCATATTTGAAGTCAGGTGCAGAGAGGAACATTTGTTGCTTTTTACAGAAATAAAGCAGGGAAGGAGGTTGGGAGGGGTTAAACCAACCTACAAAGCATTAGTAGACAGACAGGTCCAACCAGGACTGGATCACACAGCAGAAATCTGTGCTGTGTTTGAGATGAGGCCATAAACCAGCAGTTTTGTTTACAGCTGAGGATGGTATGAGAGTTTCAGCCCTGTACTGCAGCTAGAGGAGCCAGAGCCTTTGTGAGCAGGGCAGAGCTGCTGAGACTGCCACTGCTGCTCCAGGTTGTCTTCTGCTTGAACAGCTGCCCTGGCTCCCTGTGCCACACAGGTTCTTCCACATCTTTGAAGTGTGGCAGATGCACACAATATGTTGCCCTACTCATAGTCAAGTTTAGGAATGGCTCTAGAGATTCAGTCCCAGTTACAGTCCATGATGCTGTGACAGTGAGTACAAGGCCCCAGGCAGGGAGTTGCAGGGATGTATGTACTCATCCCTCTACAGAAAGCACCTCCAGAAAGATGCTGCTAAGGAGTATCAGAATGGACACCAAAAACCAGGTCTTTATTTTGGAAAAGAACATAATCGTGGGCATTACATTCAGTCCAGCACCGAGGATTGAGAAGTCCCAGGCTTAAACGTAACAATTCCAGCCTCATAGGGAATGCTGGAGAAGCCCAGATTGGCAGACCCTGAGACTTTTGCACGCTTTGCACCACACTTGGAGCTCACAACAGCTGTGTCACCCCTGAAGCCATACTTGCACAGTCAGTTGCATGCTGTCAGGAGCATGCATACTGTTCCATCAGCGGCTGCCTCGTACCATCCAGTTTTGTGGGGAGCAGTGGCAGCACTGCTTTGCTTTCCATCTGGCCCCTCTGTGTCCTCCAGCAAAGGAGTCAGCACTTGTGGCTACAGCTGCAGCAAAACCCATATGCTGAAGCTTGGATCATTTTCTTTCCCAGCCAAGGCATCTGGATCTGTGGCTTGTTCAGCTAATAGCCTTGCTGGCAGGGCTGCAAGCAGCTCTGGAGCTAAACAGTCATGGAGAAACTTGGGGAGGAGCTCACCTGTCCTACAGGGCACTTTTCATTCTTTGTTTTCAAAGGATGTGACTCATTGACATAAATCTCATAGCCATACAGAGAAAAATGCTATTGGATAATAATGACCTCCTTTCAAAGTCTCTGCTATTGTATCTCCTGTTGCTTCAAGAATTGTTCCTGTCAAGGTAATGTGTTTATAAGTTTTTTTCATTGTGAATCAGTTGCAAAATATTCAGGCAGAAGAACATACGGAAATCATATGAGGTTTTACTGCATTACACTTGAAAGTGATCTCTTTAGGAACACGGGGGCTCATGAGTTGCAGGACACTGTTTAATGCCTGACTGCTGAGGTATCACCCAGAGGTGATGCATGGGAGGAGGGGAATCTGAAACTCCTTGGTCTTTGGGGAATTGCTAAGATCACTTGGTTGAAAGTGTATTTGGTGCTAGTCAAAAATCTCCCACTAAACCTTTTTCCAGGGAGAACATGGAGTTTGGTTACGTCAACACCATCTGTGTTCTCAAAACATTTGTTTTTTCTATTAGAAACTGAAACCCCCACTGGTGAGCAGCCCAGTTCTCTGGATCCAGCACCTGACAAGGAGATTTATAATGATGATGAGCACAGCATCACCCACTGTGGCGATGTCTCCTGAGTTGGCACCTCCCTGCTGCCACAGAGCTGAAAATGAGACATGAATGTAGTGATAGGACAAGGGGGAATGGCTTTAAACTGGAAGAGAGTAGGCTTAGGATGGATATTAGGAAAAGATTCTTCACTATGAGGGTTGTGAGGCACTGGAACAGGTTGCCCAGAAAAGCTGTGGCTGCCCTATCCCTGGAAACGATAAAGGCCAAGTTGGATGCATCTTTGAGCCACCAGGTCTAGTGGAAGGTGTCCCTGCCTATGGCAGAGGAATTGGAACTGGATGACCTTAATGTCCCTTCCAACTCAAACCATTCTGTGTTTCTATGATTCTATGATTGATGACATGAGCAGGATTCCAGGGGTAAGAAGATGCATCAACCAAGCTGATAGAAAAGCATCCAAATCTATGGGGGCAGAAAAGTAATTTGTTTTGCAGAAGGCCTGAGTCAGAGAGGATGGAAGAAAGGAAGAGAGAAAGAAAGTCAGACATCTGCCATCCAGCTCCAGCACTTGTAACAGAAATGATGTGTTTGTTCAGCCCAGAGCACACACTCGTACCCAGCAGTTCTGCTGTCACATGCAGCACACCAGACAAAACCATACATCAAAGCTACCGAGCACTTGCTAAGCAGCAAGTGTGGCCATTTATCATGTAACATTACATATATGCTACTGCATCATGGAATGCAGCATGTTAGACTGGAGCACAGTGGCAGCCACCTCCAAACATGCTGAATGATCGAGTACTTTTGTGCTGGGGAAACACATCGGTTAGCGATTACGGTGTGACCATCAAGCTTGCTTTGCTTCTTATGTAAGTCACTGTATCCTTAATACTTTCCTTGTTTTGCAGTCTCTTTGGTGGGTAAATTGGTTATTTTTATATTTTAACAGGATGCACGTTATAGTAGCACCTCTCAGTTTCATCTCTGAGACTGACCGGTTCAGCTTCTGGAACAAGAAATGATTGAGCAGACCTACGTATTCTAGCTGAACATCATGAAGACTACTTTTCTTTAGGGGACAGCATGTGGGTTGTTATTAAACCAGAAAACATATGTGAATAATTGAGGAAAGCAATCCAGCATTTAGGTTAGAAAATGTGAAGTCAGCTTGCTGTGAATAACATATCGCTGCATTTTGACCTGTTGCTGACAACAAATATATTTCACTATTACCTGCATAGAAATGATTGGGGATTTTTTTCTCCTCTAAATGAAAGCCAGTTGAGAGAGGCTGGCAACAGACAAATGATGCTCATTCCACCCCTGGTTTTACTTAATGGCTGATATCGAGATCCTCGGCAT
>NW_008670972.1:94177-107594 GCF_000695815.1 Acanthisitta chloris
TATTTCTTATCTGGCTCTTTTGTTCCTACAAATCGAGGATGGAAATAAATCTGTGCTGATGGAACAGTGAGCATTCAGTCACGAGAAGGAGAAGAGCTGGCCCTGAGCTCAAGGCCACTGTGCACTTGCCTGGGCTGAGTTCACCAGGAATCATTTTCACACAGGGAACCACAAAACTCTAATCCTCAAGGAGCCAGAAATATGTTGGACTCAAGAGAGAGGATGTAAAACCCAAATGGGACATGCGAGACCTCACTGCATCCACTCAGCCCAGCACTGGTGCTTTATGGGAGAGGACTCAGACACCAGTATCTGTGTGCAATTCTTCATGTAGCAATCCCAGGTGGAGGGACAGTGCAGGGATACTTGGACAGTAGCAGACTCTGCTGATCCACCATGCAATGCACCCTTGGCAGGAGTTCATCCTATTAATTCTATATATATTAATATATGGGTGCAACAGACTGTCAAATGCAAAACAAACTGTGGTAAGTGATACGTGTGTGTTCTTCTGAGCAGCATTTTGTGTGCATGTGTGTGATACATGATATACCAACACCATCCTACCCAGATCAGATTTTCAGGATTAAAAATATATGATGACTTAAAATTTCATATGAAATTCTAACTTTGGTGAGTACTGGAAAACATTACTTTTTTTGCCTTCATCCCCAAAAACGCTTTTATTGGGGAAGATGAGTACATGTTTCACAGTCTTTTCCACTGTAGAAGAGAGTTTTTTAATCACAAGTGTTGTTGAGAAGACTTGAAATTCCCTTACCATATTGGTTTAAGGTACTAAAAAAACTTGTAATCGTTCTTAATGCCATACAGACAAGGTGGGACAACACAATGACTCAACTGAAATTTAATGACAAGTGAAAATGTGATCTTTACTTACATTAACCAAACAAGAGTTTGAGATCATGTTTTGCCTCCAGTTTATCTGAATGTCTCTGTTTATTTTATTATCTGTCCTTGAGGCATGGACAAATCTTTATGTGATTATCTGAAGTCAGTAAAGAAAGACATAACTTCAGGCTTATTGATATCTACAGATGGGCTTCTTTGGAGTGCTGGCAGTGTGTGCAGACATGTACAGGTAACTGCCCTGAGGGATTAGGGTATCTGGTGACCAGTTCTAATGTTAACAGGGAAAATCCCAATCATTCCTTGTAATGGCATCACCTAAGAACTAAATTTAAAAAAAACAAAACCAAACAGAAGACTGGAGAAAAGAGAAAAACACTGTGTGTGTCCATGTTTTATGCCAGCTCAATTATGGCCATGTCAATTTTCTTGTTGCAAAGGCCTTTGGTAGGAACATGCTCCATTCTTTGGCCAGAGAAGGAGATATTGTGTATACAAACAGGAATCCCATTGCTCCTCCTACAGTGGGGCCAAAACCTAATGAGGTCTCCTAGGGAGGTACTGGGCTGTATTTCTCTTTCTTGAATTTAAATTCCAAAAGGAAATCTCGAGGTCTCAGGAGCTGGGTGATGGGTTCCTACACTCACTGTAGGGACTACAAAGGCAAACCATAAAATATCCCAGCCTGCACCCTGCAAGCAGCCTGGATTAGCAGGGAATAACATGCCTTCTCCTCTCCTGCAGGACTCCTTCAGAAATATCATGATATGCTATCAAAACAACAATTCTCTGTTGCTCCATTTTGCAATCAGCTCTACAAGGGCAACATGGGCTGAATCAATCATGGACACTTGATGAAGCCACAAGGCAAAGCTTGGGTGCAAACCACTTCCAGATTTAACACCAGCTTTGCTTTTATACTCCCACAGAAATAGCAACTTTACTGCACATGCATAAGTAACTTGGGAAGGAACCAATCACTTTGGAGCCAGGCTCTTGATGCAGTTTTTGTTTGTGATATTTTTCCATTGTGCCTGAACATAGATTTAATTTTGTGTCAAAGTAAATCTAAGACTGATAATTTTTATGATTGTTTTACTGAGAAAAGACATTAAGCTACTTGCTTTGGCTGCACTTCCTACCCCACAGAAATTATTTATCCAAGCACAGCAGCAAAGTGGGTCAGGGGAGGAATAAAAAAACAACCTGCCCACAAAAATCTTTAATCCCTTGCAAGAGTTGGATTAAGACTCAAAACAATGGGCAAAAAATGCTTGTCATGTTCTCAGTTTCAAAGGAAAGGTGTTAGTTTAGACAGTGATGTGAAAAAGCTGCAATGTTTGGGCTGCAAAATCCCTCTCCCATGGTTTGTAGGGCTAGCCACAAAGCAGGCAGCAGAGAGGAGTCATCTCTCAAAGCTGCTCTGCCTTTACCTCAAAGGTATGTAAATTCCCAAGAGCCAGTTGCTTCCTTGGCTCCATGAAAATAAAGCAGAGAAAGCCTTGGGAAAATGTGGGTGAGCAGCAGCTCCCACAGGGAGGATGGGAGGAGCAGGAGTGGGGAGAGAAAGCTTTTTTCCTGCAGTTTCACCACAGAATGCTCTCTTTGGATTTAATAGGAGAGTTGCATCTTTATTCAGCTCCCTGAAGGGAGGGGGACTTTCCCAAGCCTTAGGAGTGAAGTGGGATGTGCACAGGTAGCATCAGTGACTGTAGGTCCTGCACAAGAATAATAAAGAGCTCAAGTTGCAAAAACAGAGTGATCTAGGAATTAAACATGAGAGAAGTGTGTCGTCTGCCTGACAGCTCTCTGTAGCTCAAACTTACCCACTGAGGCTTCACCAAATCATTGGACTGACTTCTTCCTCAAGAAAAAGTCACTCTGGTGCAGCTGGGTGGACTGGAAAATGTCCTGGTATAAAATTATATTTGCAGAGTAGTTAGAGAAAGAAGAGGTCACACCATTTGTGAAAGCAATCTGTGCATCGTTGGCAGCTCAGTGCATCAAGCAGGATCTTTCATAAACCAGAAATGGAGGAAAGGAGATAAACCCTGGCATGGCTGTTGGCAGGAGGGGGTTTTCTCGCTTCACCAAGGAATCCAGCCATCCCAAAAAAACAACATATTTCTCCTTGTGTTAGCAAATTAAAACCCCAATCTTAGCTTTGGTAAACTTCAGGTGATGCTATACGCTATTTATTTGTGCTCCCGGTGCCAATGAGCGATCCTACAGGACCACAGGCAAGAAGCAAACCATTTCCACCTCCAGAGCAGGCAAAGGAAGTCATGTCATCCTGAGGGAACCTGTGGCCTAAGAAGATGAGATGAATGGGATGTTCAGAATCACTCTGAGCTGAACATGGTCTGATCTCACTGAGGTTAACTGGAGGAGCATCATTACTGGGGATAGTCCCAGCCAGGGCAGAGATGGGGGGTGTGCAGCATCAGGCAGCGTTCGCAGAACAGATGCAGTTAGAAGCACTGTCTGCTGGATCTCAGCCTTTCCAAGGGATCTATCCTTGATTTAGCTGGCAGAGCATGTTCTCAGGAGTGACCTCCATGAGCTATGTGGGGCATTAGAGATGGCCGCACAAGCACAGCCCACCTCTCCTCACCCTTCAGTAGAAGTCTCAGAAGACAAAACTTGCAAGTGAAAAAGCTGAAACGTGCCTGAGATAGAAGGAAGAGATAGTAGGAAGAGACCTCTGGACAGGAAAATGGGCGACTTCTGGGATAAAAAACTGGCACAATAAAATTCCAGAATGACTCCAGATTCCCCTGATTAAGGACAGGTTTGTTCTTACATCCAGATAAGTTGGCTGTTAGGTTGCTTCTTTCCCTTGGGAGTTTCCCACTGGCTCCTCTCTTGAATAGTAGGAATTTAGACAAGTTTAAAGAGTCTTTGGGAAAAAAAAAGATAGCTGAGTGAATCTGGCTTCTGCTCTGATCATACACCGTAGACTTGCCATTGGTTTCCACGAGGTGATTAGAAGCAGAGGTGAGACCTCTGTGCTAACTGGAAAATATTGTTCAGCTCATCCCATGTGATCTTTCCTCACCAAAATGTTAGGAAACCAAGCTGTGCAGTATGGAACAGCCTCAGGTTGCTGGCAAATGTCAGCATGAAGAGAAGTTCATTTCCCTCTGTGAAGGGAAGGTCACCAAGGAGTACAGCTTGTGGCAGCCTCCATCAGTGTATATGCACCCACCAAACATGACAATAGGCTGCTGTCAGGGACGTTTCAATGCAGACAACACATTCCACGACTCTCGTTTGAGTTAGAGTGAGGTTAGGTGTGTGTACTCAACCTCAGACACCTGCTGCCTTCCAAACCATTTTTATAGTTGTTTCTCCTCTGATATTATCAAAGAGCAACTCCTCAAGGTAGGTGATTTCCAAAGAGGCTGATTGCACAACCAAGCTGTGGTGGATGGTTGGAGCAGGAAAATGTGCAGCTGGAGCAGTGGTGGGGCTATATATTTTGCAGTGTTTGGATTGTTTGAGAGCATAGTCTGAGTCAGCAGTCTGTGTTTTCTCCCAGGCAAGAATAGATATTTCATGCAAACTTTGCCATCCTGTTCTTGTTTCCTGTGTATAAGAAATGACTTGAAGGCAGAGAAGGAGACAATGCAGAAAACTGTGGTGCATGAAGGGTACTAATAAGCCAGGAACATTTTAAAAGGACACTTTGCAGCATCTGAATTATTTAGCAGCAGAAGTGTTGGAGAAGAGGAGGAAGTTGCTCACTGACTGTGGGAGCCAAGAGGGAGATGTAGTTGTCACTTAAACACCATGAGGAAGAGGAAAACAGAAACTTTCTGTCTGACATGTGTTGGTGTGCACCACTCTGGGGATGGGCAATGCTCTTTAGGAAGGTGAATAGATGCTGAATTAGCTCAACTTGGGCCTGCAGAGTTAGGCGTGTGAGTAGCTGTTTCTGTGCCTCATGGAGGCAGAGGTCCCATCACCACAGCCCAAATGTATGCTGGGCACCTCTCCCATCACCCCAAGCAGTATGCCCCATCCCTGGAAATGTGCAAGACCAGGCTGGATGGGTCTCTGAGCAACCCGGTCTAGTGGAAGGTGTCCCTGTCCATATCAGGGGAGTTGGAACAAGGTGACCTTTAAGCTCCCTTCCAACCCAAACCATTCTATGATTCTGTGATCTCCATTTGCAGTGCTTCTCTGCTCTATCTGTAGGGCTGGACTGGGCTGGACCAGGCAGCTGCCACACAAGGGTTTATGAATTCGCTGCTGAAGTTAGCCCTGAAGGCAGGAGTTCATGACTTTTGAAGAGTACAGGCTACTGATACCTTTACTCTCAGGAAAGCTTTCCACTGTGGGTGCCACCTGCCAATGCTGCCACTTCTGATACTGATCTTCGTACCCCTTGTCCTTCCGTTACATGCACGAATCCTTTAAGAATCCAGCAGTTTCAACTACATATGAATTCTACATTTTTTTAAATAAAAGCCCTTTAAAAAGCCTGTATGCAATGTACAGCACTGAATTAATTTCCTTTGCTAGAACTTCCTTTAGAAATTCAACTCAGGTTTTTGTGATCTGACTGTTCACAAGGAGTAAAGAACAGCCTGAACCTGAGCAAGTCAATCTCAACACCTCTGAAAAGTCAGCCTGGGCTCCGCTGGGACCAGGAGCTGACCAGGCCACATGACAGATACTGAAGACCTCCTCTGGAGGAGATGCCAAGCTGGTATCTGGCTCCCACATGGCCTGGACCGATGGAGGCTTGCAAAGTAAGCCAGTAGTCCAGACTGAATATCAGCTGGGGATTTGTGTTTATGGGGTTTGGAATCAACCTCTTCTGCTGGCTCAATTCTCTCCATCAGTGACTGCCTTAGTACTTTATCCCCTTCCTGGTGTATGTGCCTCTTTTGAGACTGCCATGAATTGGAAATTCATCTTCAAATGAATTTCTGCTTGCCCAGAGTTTGCCACTGCTTTGTGATCATTAGCAGAAAAAAATGCCTGAAAACATTAATCATAATGATCATAATTATTACTGTGATTGCTGCTCATTCCCACATGGGAATCCCTGATAAACCATCAACAAATCTTTTTTATTTTATACAAGTTATTTCTAACATGGAGAACACTCACTTTTTGCTTCTTTGGTTTGTGGGGGGCTGTGTCTATGTGTACCACCACCAGGCTCTGTATAACCACAGTGAAAACAGCAAAAGGTAACTGGGAAATAGATGTCAGCAATGCTTCTAATCATCGCAGGCCTCCTTTGACACATGTTTTTAATTGCTTGAAGAGAAAAAAAAAAGAAGGAAAGAAAAGAAAGAAAACCAGTTATGAATAATCTAATAAGCTTCCCAACCACCTGTGAAACGTGGCTTCCCAGCTGCAGAGAATCAAACGCAAGAATAGAAAACAGAGCGTTCTCCGAGGCAACACGCATTCACATTAGATGCACGTCATTCCAAAGCCACAGAAGAAAAATGCATTAATGCCATTTTTTTGGCTCACAGCATACATGCCACTCGGTAAAAAACTATCTTGGAGGAGTGTTTGTTTAAGGAACACCAAGAATTTGCTTTAAAGTCAAAAGGTAGAGGGGGAAGATGGAAGAGGGAAACCTGCTCCTTGGCATAATTTCAAATGAAAGAAAACATCATCAAGAAAATCCCACATAGCATTAATTTGAGGGATTGCAGTCCAGCAGGCAAAATTACTCAGGAATAATTAAGCATGTTTCCCTGATATAAATATATTCAGAAGTAAGTGCTCAAGCAAAGTTAAAATGCAGAGCTGTCTAGGCACAACTTTATTCAAGAAGTAATTTGTTTTCCTGCTATGAAAAGAGGGTTATATTCACTGCATTTTGGAGCCACCCAGCAAATGTCCTCATGAAGCTGTTTTTCATGGGAAAGAGCTGTTTCACGGAGGGAAAAAGGTAACATCCTGACATGGAGGGGGGAAAAAAGTGAACTGTACTTTCAAGGCTGTTTTGACATGTTTTTCTTCTACTCTGAACCAGACTTCAAATAGAGCTTCTTAACCACGACAGCTAAATGACCCACCCAGAGAACTCTTTTTCCACAAACAATATAGCGTCAGGAGAAGGAGCCTGAGAGGAAAAGCAAACACTCCTTAAAGCAACTGCTTTATTTGGATAGTTCTGAACCACTGGCATTGGGGGCAGGTTTTAAGTCGGTGGGCGTGAGGAGAGGAAAGCTCATGGTTTTGATTTGAAGTAGCCACATCAAAACTTGTTTTAGAGAAGGGAATGGCAGTATTTTGAAAAATACATCCTTCTTAAGGGGATGTTAGGGAAAACAATTCCATGGCCTGTTGAATGATAAAAGCCAACACGTTGGATCTTGGATAAATCCAAGATGTACTTTCCCTGGCTGCAGCAGTACCTCTAGGTGAAGAAAATTGTTATGCACACATGTTTCTCATGGGCAGAGAAGGCTCAGTGAGCAGAACTGGTGTCAAAATGTTGTTCTTTCTTTCCCACCAACCTGCAAGCATGCACACAGTGTCAACAAGAAACTAAGAACTGACTGTCCTGCTCTAAAAAGACCTGGAGCCCTGTCCCACCCAGATGTATCCACACATCCTGTCTGGGTACCTCCTATCAGCAGAGAGACCCCAAGTCACTTCTGATGCAGCAATGATGCATGTGACATAAATCTGCATGCTGGCAGCCATGGGATAGTATTGGACAGTAACACTGAGAGGGGCTGCTGGGAAACCAGGACATCCCTTACAGACTCTTCCAGCCTTTGAATTTGGTTTCCACATGTATTCCTGATAGCTGTATTATGAACTTATTCTGTGGTTTTGTTTGAGGATAGCATTTCATTTCCCATGTTACCACAATGTTGTATCTCCCCAGATGGTTGCTTCTAGGTCCAAAGGAGCTCCTCTTGCTTTTTGTGAACCACATTGCACATTTCAACAGGTGAAGGCATGACATCAGGCAGTCATTCTGCATTGCCAGAGGCTTCTGGAAGATGGAGAGGAACACAGACAGCAACAGCAGATGGGTGAAATCCCCACCCAAATCCAAGTATGGGGTGGGTGGCAATGGTATGGCTGGGCCAACAAAGGACTTACGTGCCAGCCCCTTCTCTGATGGGCTGTGAAGTTTCTGGTTGAGGCAGCAGTGCACTTCCACAAAGGTTTCTGAGGTCTGGAAATGTGTTTTCATTCTGGTGTGGAACAAGAACCAAACTTTTCAAACACTTCCCCGAAATGTTTTGTTGTTGTTGTTGTTGTTGCTGCCATTGAAACATCTGGTTTCAGATTGAGAAGATCAGGGTTCTCATTTAGATTTCTCTCTGCTTATAAATTGACCCCAGAAACTCTGAAAACTTTCCCATGGAAATGTTATTAATGGGACTATTTCACTGGAAGATGTTTTGGTTTGGATGAAGCAGCTTTTTCCAACAATAATGACAACAAATTCCATTAAAATATTTGAATGGCTCCAGTCTCTGAAAGCACCAAACCATTTTTTGAGCATCTTCAGATCCTACAGCATAAAACATGCAACAATTAAGTAACATTATTGTCACCCATCAGATAGGCAATAATTCAGTATTCACTTTGCATATCTGTAATGGACCTACATCAATGGAGCTTTGTTTGCAACAAATCTCTTACAAAAATGGGAAAGGGAAAATGCCATGAAATACCTCCAGCCTCTCAATGCCATTCAGCAAGGATGCATTTTGGTCATTAATCATCCACATTTAGGCAAGCAGTTAGAAAAGCCCAGCTGTTCCAGGCCACAATGCTTTCCTTTATTGCATTAACGTCTCCCTGCTAACAAGGCAACTTCAACACATGATCTCCAAGAAGGGCCATAATGCCTTATTCCCAACGTGGTCATTGTGGCATTGTTTTAGATTGAAAAGTTCACAGACTTAATGCCTTTTAAAAAAATCCCAGTTCAGCCTAATTATCTTCTGAAGAGTTTTGTACAGGCGATATCTGATTTCAAACCAGCTCTATGTTTACCCATCAGCTCCTAGGACAGCGTGAGGTCTCTAGGGACTATGAAAGTGAGCTCTTGTTTTCCCCTAAAAACCTTCACAGAAAGCACACACTGGGAGTGGTCATGGATACCATCCCTCCAGAGATGCACATTTGGGATGGGGTTAGGTATGAAACAAGCTCTGAGTATCAAGCAGGTGGGAGCTGTGTGAGGCATTTAACCTGTGCTTAGTGCCACATCCTGCTAGAGCAGTGACATATTATTCCTTCCCCTTCCAGTAATGTGTAATGCAGAGCTGCCGTGTTTTGTGTTTCCTCTGCTCATCTCTAATGCAGGATCTTTTTTTCTCATGAATCAAACATCCTGCCACTGGCCTTTTCTTTTCCTGATACTCACACCCACCTCTCCAGCAATGTGGTCCTTTTGCTTCCCATTGCTTGTCCTCCTACTCACTGGTGTACAGCTGCACCCATAGCTCCCAGGCCTGGGCTTTCCCAGGAGATTCACTGCTGAGAGGGATTCAGGCACTACCAAGCCACACACGAGGCTGCTGAGCACTTCCAGGTAAAGCATGGCACATATTTTGCTGGATCCAGCCCATGAGCATTCTCCTGCACAGGACTTCTCTCCCTTGTCCTCATCCTGGGACCAGGGCTGCACGTCGAGCTGCTCACAGCCACCCCCTCTTTTGGCAGTACTTCTCCCCGTCAATGCCTTCAAGGGACTAAATCCACCACTGTTCAAACCCACAGCTCTGGAGTGGGTTTAAAATTTCCCAGGGCACATTCCTATGGCCTCTAGTTTCCAAACTCTCAGGAATTTGCCACACAAACATATTCCTTCCCTTTGTTTGTTTCTTCCAAGTAATTAGATGGGAGATTGTTTGCTACCTGTCATACCTTGGTTTAAGCCATTTGGGAACAAAGTGAGGAAAGAAAAAAGAGAAAAAAGAGAGACTTGCAGTGGATTAAGACTGCTGATTGTAGTAACAAGAGGAGGTATTTTAATGACAGGTTTAAGACTTGCTAAGTAACTGCCATGAGGATTATGAATACATTTTGTAACAGGGTAAGATTAACAGATAATCCCTAAAAAAAAAAAAAAATAAAGGCAAATGGACCTTTTGATGAAATATAAACTACAAAAATACCAAAAACCTTTGGAAATTCCACATAAGAAAAAAATGTGCCTAGAAATGTTGACTTTGTTAAACATTTTCAGGTCAGTGTCCTTGGCAGGATTAAATTGGTGTGTCTTAATGTGAGTGGAACGGTGTTGATTTCTACCTCGTTTAACTTGGGCATTTTTTAAATGAACTAACAAGCTCCTTGCCAAGGAGCAGCCTGGCATCCTCAGCTGCAGGGAGCATGGTCTGCAAGGAGCAAGCTGCCTTTCTTAGAAAATGAGCTCTTGCTCCCGAACAATGTCGTTATTGATACCTAAATGTCATATGGAAATTTTGAGGACACTTGGGGCCTTTCTCTTTCCTGACTCCACAAGACTTGATCTTAACCCTCTCCCAACTGAATCTCTGACCAGCCATTAGCTTTTGGATTTGACCCTTTCATTCTGTATTCATCATGAATAACACAGAAAAGGCTGTATTTTCATTCATTATCAGTGGTGAGAATGTACTGACTGTAACACCTTCTTGGCTGTACGCACATGGTTTTGTATACACAAATCCATGTAGGCAGATCTCTGCTCACAATGAGTCCATTTCTGAGCAGGTTTTTGGGCCCTGCAAGGCCATTTTAAGATTTAAATGCTTGTGCTTGGTGAGGGACATGGTCAGTCTGACATCTGTCAGCTGTAACGCAAGCCCAACATCAATGGGAAAGACTATGCCTTTCTGCTGGCCAGCAGAAATTGAGACTGATTTCCTTGGTAACTTTCAAAAATTTCATTCATTCCAATAAAGAGTGTAAATTCACAAATGAGATAGAAGCATTTTCAGGAGATGTTACAGAATCTTTCAATTAACTTGAAGCTGAGCTTCACCAAGTCTGTTTTCCAACTGAAAACTCAGGGAGTCACTGCATGCAGCAGGACTTGGAGTTCATAGTGGGAATCTCTGGTCTAAAGCATATCCTAGCTTTGTCTTTGCAAATAACTATCTTTTTTTCAAGAGGGATGCATTGATATTACCATACCTTGTAAGGTGTCCATGAATGAGACACCTCAGAAGACTTTCACTTACAAGCAGTAGAGAAAAGAACACTCCATGGAAATAAAACTAAGAACTAGTAGATCATTTTTGGTTGGAAACATCCTATTAGTCTTTTACAATCAATTAGCAGTGTGTGATGAAGCTCCCTGCCTGTCACACTGTGGGATAGATCCCAACTGTCAAAGGCTTCACCCATGGATGGATCTTCTTCCCGTTTCAGACTAAGAGCCAAGACTCAAGCTATGTTGCTGCTGTGACCTTGCATTGCATTTTGGGGCTGCAGAAGGGCTTTCTAAGGTTACAATGAGATGACAACAAATGACAGCAAACATTTAAATGAAGGGTAACATAGCTCAAAAGGGCAAAGCAGTCAGGACATAACTTTCCTCAAGACTCACTGGAATCAGTGCAAGCCACTTACTTCACTTATTGGAACAGGCTTTGCAGAAAGCTTGTGGTTAAGTGTCCAGTTATGGCCTTTGTTTGGTTCATGGCCAGACACAAGCAAAAACTGCTTTTTCTCCCAGAGAAGCAGTTTCTTGCCAAGTATCCCCATACAAAGAAAACAAACACACAAGAAGGCACCATCACAGATACCTAGGGAGATAAGCTGCAAAAACATGTGCTCTGGGCAAAAGTGCAAGGTGCAGAATGTGAGTTCATGATCTACATATGTTCTTCACTTTGCTTTGTTTATTTTTGCTTGGTTTTGATGTGTTAAATTAAGGGATAGTTCATGGCCATAAGTCATCTTCTTGCTGTTGGAAGCCAAATAGTGGGAAGTAGGTATCTTGCACATCAGAGGCCAACCTTTCCATAGGGAAACTTCAAATGATGGGGGCAAGAACATGAGCAGTTGTTCCATGGCTTACAATGTTCAAGTAACTCCAAAGTTTAAGGAACAAAAATTGCCCTAGGTCTCAGCTGCAAATTAGAAAGAGATGAAAATATCTCCTCCTCGAAGTGCTTCAATTATGGAGCTCATTAGACTACTGGGGGTGAGACTGAGTTTCTGTGATCCTTTGTGGTACAGCTCCTGCTCTGAAGGTTTTGCTTGGAGCAGGACCAGACCATGCAGCACACATGGTGGTAAGTCTGAAAGCACTCTTCTGGCCCTGCAGTACAGGAAGAGAGAGGGGAAAGATGACACTCCTTTACCTGCTTCTTTTATGCGGGGAGTGGAGACATGCACTAGCCCAGCTGTGTCCCTACAGATGGCTGTGGTGGTCCCCTCTCCAGCTGCCATCAAAAGAGGAAGGTATCCTTCCCCCATAGCTCCTCTCTCCAAATCCTTTTTCCTCCATCCCTATCCTGTCCTCCCATCTGCAATAGCCCCATGTTTGACTCTACTCTGCTTTAATGCTCCTGAATCAGCTATTTTGGTTGACCCATCAGGCCAGGCTGGATGGGGCCCCGAGCAGCCTGGTCTAGTGGAAGGTGTCCCTGCCCACTGCTGGCAGGTCGGAATTAGATGGATGATCTTCAAGTTCCCTTCCAACCCAGACATTCTATGGTTCTATGATTCTAAAATTTTAATCCAAGGTGAAGGCAAAAACTGATCCATTCTTTTCCAGACAGATAATTCCTGCTAAACCAGGGAGTCAGATTGGCTCCTGAAATACTGAAGCTCTGTAATACACAGGGGTAGAAAGTTTTATGAAGACACAAGGGATGGAATCCCATAGTTTGGAGAAGAGGAGGGTGCTCTCAACATCTACAAATGGACAGTCAAGGGGTTTTTTTCCCTTTTCTGAGATATAAAATCATAGAATAGCGTAGGTTGGAAGGGACCTTTAAAGACCATCTACTTTCAATCCCCTGGAATGAGTAGGGACACATTCTACTAGACCAAGTTGCTCAGTGTCCTATCCAATCTGACCTTGAATGTTTCCAGGGATGGGACATCCACCACCTCTCTAGGAAATGTGTGGCAGTGTTTCACCACACTTACTGTAAAAAGTTTCTTCCTTACATCTAGTCTGAATCCACCCTCTTTCAGATTAAAACCTTCACTCCTTGTCTTATCAGAACAGAACCTACTGAAAGGTTTACCCCATTTCTCTTGTAAGCTTCCTCTAAGTACTGAAAGTCTGCAATAACGTCTCCCTGGAGCCTTCTCTTCTTCAGGCTAAACAATCCCAACTCTCTCAGCCTGTCTCTATAGAAGAGATGCTCCAGTGCTCTGATCTTATTGACAAGGAGAACTTGGGCAGCAAGACAAAGAAAAAACAAACTTTCTACAGAACTTTGTCTTGCCAGAGCAAAAAACCTGACTCACAGCTGTGAACATTTTAAGTCCATCACCTTTAACTTGTGGTGATCCCTGTTGGAGCACTAAACTCTCAGGTTGTCACAACCTGGCTACTAGTGCATGTGGCAAGTGTGCTGTCAACCTTAAAAGG
>NW_008670972.1:107617-121746 GCF_000695815.1 Acanthisitta chloris
ATTTCTGGTTTGTATTGCATTGTGATCACCATTTTTATCTTTGTTTTTGTAATAGAGCATTTAAGGAGACAGTGGGGAAAGTGCTGGAAGCCAAAATCATGTCACAGTGCTGTGCTGTGCAGACAGTGGCTGGGAAGCCAAATATTGTCCAGTGTGTGTGTGACAGGGAGGGCTTTATTAAGTAAAAACAAGAAATATTGTTATTCCCTCCCCACCCCCAAATAAACACTGAACTTCACAATTTGTTATTTATGCATTTCATAGCTTCAGCTATTCTCTGGAAGTGTTTCCAAGTGACAAGGTTCATCAAAGTTTACCACAAAGATAACTTTCCTCATAAAATTCCAGAAGTGAGATATTCATTCCTGGTTACTCAATATTCAGTTACTCAAGCAGGAAACAGAGGGTTTAAATCATCAGTGGCACACTAGGACTTCAGAGGAATTAAGCAGTTTTCTTTACACACTTCTGTCTCCGAAAGAGTTTGCATAAAATGTGTATCAATAACAAAGTCTTTCATGGACTCATTCATCATTGTACACAGGGATTGAATATATCTGTTAATTCATTTCCAATGGATAACTCAATCTGTTCAGAACAGAAAGAAGGTCTCACTACTTTACTGTCATCAGCCTTTGAGTATTTAACTTGTACACGCACCACAACTCACTGGTACCTGCAATGCTAATGAAACCACCAACAGCCACATTGCTAATGCACAGCTCAACATCAAGGTTGTAGCTCTCCTGTATGTTTTCCCAAATACAATTTAAAGTCATAACCCTCTTTATTAGCTGCAGACAGAATATTTAAATTCAAAATATTTTTTTTAAAAGTTTCATCTTTTGAAATGGCAATTGGTGATATTCAAGCCACATGTTAGCCACTTGTTTTTGCGACAGAGGGTGTACCTTAGTACAAACCTTTCTCTGTTTCTTGAAAAAACAACAATAAAACACCCTTTGCCTTTTATCCACATCTGGCTGCAGCAAAAACAGTGACCCATGGAATTCAAAATTTCATACTTCACTGCTGCAGGCAAAGTCCAGAGGTTACTCTTGCTGTGTTTGTGAAAGATGTAGCACTGTCAGAAGGAGAAGTGCTTATTGAAAAAACACTTGGGGTTTCTGTTTCCAAAAATTATGGAATCAGTTGGTGATAAGAGACTTTTTAATGCCCTCTAATCATTCATGGGACTTAATAGGGAATGGCTCTGTTAATTGCAGGACAAGAGTAAAGAGTCTTTGTCAGAACTTATGCATGGAGAGTGCCACCACCACAGCTCAGATGCTCTGTGTTGCAGAAGTAATATGTCTCCAAGGGTATGAAATTCCAAGGTAACTGTTAGACATAAATAATAAAGTAACAGTAAGCTTGAATCCAACCTTACGCTAAAGATGTTGCAATTCCATGATGACTCAAGCTTCCTGCAAATTCAAGGAGAGAAGCAGTTACCAGGAGAAAGAATTTATGTCATTTTCCCAGTGCCACCATCCATAGCTCACACTTCTGCATTCTTAGGGACCATCAAGTAGAAGAAATACTTGGTCTGAATTGAGAAAATGGGAGTAATACTCAAATCCATGTTCATCAAAGCTCTTACTTTGTTAGACAAAGCAAGCTGCTATCAATACTACAAACCCTGCTTCTGATAGATATGAGCCCAAAGACCACCACCATTATTTTATCATCCCTTTAGCTTTTTGCTGGAAGTGTCAAACTAACCCCTCATGTTCCTGTCCTCTGGTGAAAGAGATTTCCCCCTTGTTAGGCATTTTCGGGGATGAGAAACTACAGCTGGACAAACACAACTCTGTGGAAATAGAGGTGCAAATAGCCTTTGTCAGTCTCACGATTCCCAAAGGAATTTTCCCCCATGAAGCGTATAGATGGATGATGGAGAAGTTAAGTAGACAGCTGTCCTTTGCTGCAGTGGGATCCAGGATCATATCCTGTGGGAGAGGCAGTGCTCTGGGAGAAGTGGGGAGCAATGCTAGCACAGAGTAGTCCTCCCACCTTTGTCAGTGGGGAGTATACTCTGCTCATGTACTCTGGAGTATCCCAAAGAAAGGCTAGTGCAACATAACTAATTCTAGGAATTGTGTACTGTAATGTGCCCTCTGTGCAGGAGGGACAGGCCAGGAAATGTACTTCTGCACAGTAAATGCAGATCTTTAGAGACAGTAGCAACCAAACCCTTCTTCTATCTATTTTCTACCATTTGTGTGGGAAGAGGCAGCAAAGCAGCAACAGTGGCCATGAGCAATGACCTGTGTCCTAGGGCAGCCCTGTCTCTGTAGTGGGGTCCCTGAACAGAGATGCCAGCAGACACTGGAGCACAGCAGCACAATGGCAGAAGACAAGGAGCTGCCCAACATGACCAGGTCCTTGTTGCACTTTCCTCCACCATATCCATTGCAAGATCCACATGCTGCTCCTTCGAAGGGAAATGTCCAATTCCCAAATTTGGTTTTGGCTGGGATGCAAACCATCATCTTTCATGTGTGTGTGAGGAGGGGGGGACTTTACAACTTTAAAGATTGCAGAAAGATACTCATCTGCTGATAGGACCTTTAGGAAGCACATTTCCTTCTGCCTTGCATGTGATTCTGAAAAACATTTGGTTGACATCTTTCTTTGAAGCTCCCCAATCATCCTACGTATCTACAAAACCCAAGCAGCAAACCATTGGCAGAACCACAGTTTTGCAATATTTTGATTAAGGAACAACTCATCCTTTCTGCTTTGATGCTTCCTGATCTGTGTTTCCTGGAGGCACGGTATCAGCACTGAGAAGGCCATTGGACCTCATTCATTTAATGGGAGGATCATTCCTCTTTGTGGTCTGAGCTCAGGAAAACACCCTGAAAGCAAGGTATGAAGCAGATATTTCAAGACTTTCCTTTCGTGGTACAGAATTAAAGGTGTTTAAGTTCTTTCCTGACTTATCAGCATAAAGTTTCAGCACATTCCATAATAACTACACTGAACATGTTTGAAATAGATGCAGGATGAGGATAGCTGCATGCTTATATATGCTATATGTATGTGCTTTGTAAGTACATATATGCTTGCAAATCATTATGCACTCCAATAACCTTTGTCATTCTAACACTGACAAATGAAAAAACCCAGCAGAACAAGTAAAAAATTGCTTTAGATATATAGTGTCATTGTTCATTCTTATTAGAAGGAAGGCCTAGGTAATAAACTCCCTATATTTCTTTTAAACCCCAAGGTAAGCAATACACTGTATCTTATTAGCCATATGGGAGCTATAGTAGAAGTATTTCTTTCCATTTGGATTGCCTAAGAGTTAACCTAGGAGAAAGACAGAGCATACTAATGACACCAAGCCCATGCAGACAAATATCATATGCTTTCAAACTCCATCACATTTGGTTTATATCAGCAGTGCTAAATTCCTCCGTAATTCTCAAAATTGCATTCCAACTGGTTGACATCCACATTAGCTGGATGTTAATCCAGTTAAAAATAAATGCAAATTTTGAAAAGAAAATGAACTTACATGTGCTTGGAAAACAAACTATTCCATTCACTGTCTTTTGGGAGACATCAGCAGTCTTTCTTCCCCATTCCTTTCACGACCATTTAAGAGGGTTGCTTGAATTAGGTGTTTTAAAACACGAGACCAAAGGAAAAGGCAAGAGGGGAGATGACTCCCCAGCTTCTCTGAAGGGCACCTTCATCTTCACCTCCAAACCAGGTCCTGTAGTCTGCATAGCAAGCCAAAGGGAGTGGCCTTGCCACCCATCCAGGTCTCTATCACACATTATGGGGATTTCCAGCTGCACCACTGCTGCTACAGTGCTGTTCCAGTTGTAGAGAAAAGTGATGAATGAGAAGAGCTTTTATGGTGCATTACCACTGTTATTAAAGAGAAATGTAATCAAATTGGTATTCTTGCTTTCCTTTTCCCCCTCAAGACCTGCTTGCCCATCCATTCACCCATACTGTTCCAGAGTTATCTATACCAGCACCATCTGGTGAGTCCAAGAGATATTACAAGCTCCTTAAGAAAGCCTTAAACTTGGGGATGAAGCCCCATAGGTGTGAGGGTTATTCACTCCCACATGGAGAGGCTCCTGGTGATGACAGATGAGCCTGGTCCATGCAGGTCTTGCCCCTCAGTCTCATCTACCTGCTCAGTTTGCTCCCCAAAGCTCTGAGCATTCCCATGCAATAATGCACAGCGGCATTTCCACAAGCCTGTAAGGGGGCTGGCCCATGCTGGGATGGAGTCTGTGTCCCTGATTACAAGTGCTTTAATGTCCATTTCCCCACTCCTTTGATCCTGCCCATGGCATGCAGAAGAAAGGAAAATCTGGCTTTTGTCTGAAGCACATTTAACCTCGCTGCCCAGAAATGGGACCTTGTCAGTCAGTGGATTTCATGGGTGGATGAATGAGATCACAGCAGTCTTCAGTTCATTAAAAATAAAAGGCCGTCCCAGCTCTTGCTTTAGATCTATTAGGAAATTAATGTATTTAATGTCAGACCTTAATGGCAGCAGAACATGGTATTATTACTTTTATAAGACAAATACAAGCAGTAGCTAAATAGCTCATCAGCTCCTGAGCTGGGATGGATTTCAGACAAGCTCCTGCTGCCCAGCTGGTACAAAATCCCCAGTAATAGATCACAGATGGTACCATTGCAACCAGTGGTTGAGCAGACATGCTGCTAAATTGGTCTGCAAACAGCAAACTGGACCTTGGGATCACGTCTTTGTCTCCAGCCAGGATTTTCAGAGAAGTTTGATGCTGGGAGTCAAGCCTGGCCATAATTTTCTCTTTTTCTTTTCTTATCACTTTAGAGACTTCCAGAATCTAGAATTTCAAACCTTCTCTAGGCACTTCTTCTTTAAAGAAATTTAGTATTTGCCAGAAAAAATGCATGTGTCTCCACATTCCTGTTTATAGTAGATGCTGATCAAAGTTTGAGCTATGTTGACATAGTTTCTCAGTAAAACAGTGATACTGTTGAGCTGGGGACTGGTGTATTCAAATATAGCCTTCCAAAAACCTGCTTTGGCACTCGTTACTGGGAAGGTCTGCAGCATGGTGTCCTCTCCTGAGTGGAAATTGTGGTAGAAGTGGGAGGGAAGGGATAAAATTGAGCCCCCTGAACTTTTAGTGCTGAGATTCAGGGGAAGAAAGACTGATTGCCCAGTGGAGTGGTATCTGCTGCTGTTTCAGGACCCATGTGCACATAGGCTGGAGGGATGTATAGGGCAAGCTGTCTTTAAAATACATCCATGGCATGTTGTTGGTCTTCCCCTCTCCCAAGTCTATATTGTTGCATGAACTCACATATCCAAGACACGAAGAGCAATGCTGATTTCAAAACACGGGCAAAACTACAACAGGAACATTTCTGGCCCTTAACCAAGTTTTCCATTCTGGTCCCACCAAAGCCACCACAGCACACGTTTGAAGAGCACCTGTAGCTCTCCCTGCACTTGATCGTGCACTGCCAGTTCACATTACATTCAAACAGTCACAGAAATAAAATAAGCCCCTCAACAGCAGCCATAACCAAAGGTTATTACCTTGCTCCTGTCAGGACCACTGCATGGCATGGATGGAGTTTCCCTGAGCTAAACTCGTTGTCAGTGTCAACATGTATGGGCAAACAGCATGATACCAGGAGGAAAAAAGGGGGAAAGCTGGAAAAGTCTTAACTGTTTGTCTGTAATAAACAGGCTGGAATAATCTCTAGATTATTATTACAAGCAGATCTGCACATCTGAAATTTCCTGGCCTGATTGTTGCTTGCTGTGTGCATCCATGGGGAATAAGCAGCTTCTTCCTGATCTGTTTGTGATACAGTCATCAATCAGATAGAGAAAAACCCAGGTATATCCAGCAGCCAGTGTTTAAACACTTCCAGCCATAAAACAGGCATGTTTTGAGCCATGAGTGTAATTATCTACTGGGGCTGTCCCAAGGGATGTGGTTGACTCTTCATCGAAGATTTCCGACCAAGATTGGGTGTCAGTCCCAGAGCATTGTTCCAGACCTGCATGTGGGCTCAACACAGCACTGCAGGAGATGTAGGCAGCCAAGAGCAATCCCTTGTGATCTTAAAATAGGCAACTCTAGGAGGGATCTGATCTCAGAGTTCATGTGTTGATACGTCAGCATTGAATTAAGATGAAGTTCAAATCTTACCAGTAAATCCAGCAAGTGTTAACATTTATTGATGTTAATTAAGACAGTGGATGTGTGACTGCAGATATGCTATGGTTATACAAGCAAGACTCAGCTTGGCACTATCCAACAGGATTACAAGGCATGATGCCTAATGCTTTGTGTAGTCCTACCTGCCATGTCTGGATTAGGGTGAGAGGAAGGTGTCTATCAGCACTTACTTTCTGCACTCACGTAGATTTTTCACTGACAAAGAGAAGGAATCACATCTCTCCTGTGTGTTCTAATTGCAAATAGCTAAACCATCTGATTCATACTTACCCTAATTATATGAATCCTTAAACAAATAATCCCAGCTCTTATGTTGTCAGGGTGTAATTTTGCTGTTATTTCAAAATCACAGAAAATGGAGATGGAAGGGAGTTTGCAAGGTTATGTGGGTGCCAAAAAGCTCTCTGAACCATCCCCAGGAGCTGAAGGTGCCCTGTGTGGATTAGCAGCAGTGCAAATCCACAGTCTGCCCAAATAATCCACATCAGAGCATCCCTACCTTTAACCTAAGTCTCTTTTGCTACAGATTACACCTGTTACTTCTTTCCGCATTGCTCAGTGGACACATGACCAGTTTATTAATTTCATCTCTATCTATATACTTGAATTACAATGTCATGTCTTCACCCTCCAGCCTCCCTTCTCAGGACAGCATGAGCTCGGTTCTTGTCATCTTACTGCAGAAGTCACATTTTCTAGACCGTTCATCATTTGTTGCCCCAGCAGGCTCCTTGTTCCTTGCCCACTCTCCCCAGCTGTCCTAGGGAGGTGCCAGGGTTGCCTTTTTCCACAGAAAATCACGCCATTTTTATTTCAGATGGAACTGCACTTTGTCCAGATTGGGGCTCTAGTTATGTCCATGAAAGGGCTTACAACACCTCTTGCCTTGTCATCACCTATACGTTGTTTTTTGAAATTACTCTAGGTACAAGGGAAATTTATTTTGTTTTGTTGTTTTTGTTGGGTTTTATTAATACACTAACAAAGAGAAAACCCAAACAAACCCCTTCTGGCTTTCCAAACCACCACAATTTTCCCCAAACTTATCCAGCATCTCCTGGCTTTAGCTTCCCTCTGATCATTCTCTGAATGATTAGTCCTGATGATAGGAAAATGTGCCTTATTTCAAGCCTGAGCTCATCCTGAGGACACAGGGCTGTTGCATTCTCCCTTGGTGGGCATCAGTATGGAGGAGTCCCACTGCCAGGGCAAACGAGTCCCACGTGTACCCAAAAAGACAGTAGTCCTTCTCTAACACAGCAAAACCCACCCAAACCCCTGAGAATTTCCAAACCCTGATCAAACACCTCATGTGCACTGACAAATCATTTGGGGCTCTGAACAAATTTCCTTTAGCTCTTCTGCAACCATGAGGGCACTAAGGTCAAGAAGAACTTCACAGCGAGAAGAATAATTTCTGAAACTGCTCTTAAAATAAAATTAGATTTGTTTGTTTGTGAGATGGATTATGTGAAGTGCCAGCAGGCAATGGGCACTTCAGCCTTGTGACCCATCCACTGGGAAGAAGCAACACTAAAGCAGCATCTGGTAAGAGAAAAAAGTAAGGAACAAAGTAAATAATATAATACTACTCTTGTGAATCACTGCTACACTGTGGGGGTAAATACACAGAGGAGTAAATATTACACAATATTGCTTTTGGAAGAAACTTTTCCAAAACAAAGACTTAGACTGCCATCAGAGCTCACGGGGTTACAGTTGAGCTTTGCTGAGCTGGGTCCTCTGTGTCTGCTGCACTGAGTCGTGGCATACATGTCTCAGCATCTGTTGTTTGTGTTATTACTCTAAACCAGAGTGGATCCCTGCCAAACTATCCCTCTTTTCTGGCTACATATGAGAACCAGTCAAAGCTTAACAAGCACTTACCATGGTTTTGATGTACAGCCATAACCCAGGTTTGCCTGGTTTGCAAATCATAGTGAACTTCAAGCTGGACTAGATGAATCTCATGTTTCCCACCACCCAACAATATTACTAATGCACTTTGAAAGCTTCAGTCTTTCCCACCCAGAGAAAAATCAGCCTTGTGATTTTGGTTTTTTCTCCCTTTGTGCAATAGTAGTATATCCCAGAGCTAAAAGCCATTTTTGCTTCCAGGAAACAACAACAAGTCTTAATTGAATTAATTAATTCCATGTGCATATCTGAAAGGGCACTCAGCTCAGCAGCTGATTGATGTGCTGCTCAGTGAAATCTACTGCCATCACAGCAGGCACAGCATTCTGGGCTGGGGGTCTCCTGAATGCTCCCTGTGCCTTAGGCACCATAATTGATGCTGAGGCATGTCACAGCTAAAAGCAAGGAGGCTCTGAGTCCTGGAAACATGTACATGGGAGGGAAGTCTCTGCCAAGGCACTCGAGTGCACAGGTGCTGGGTCCTCAGCTGCCTCAGTCCTGCCTGGGCTTCATTGCATGGTGAACAGACAGCCAAAGCAAATGTCTGTGCTGAGAGTGAAGCTGTGTTTTGGAATTCATGTAGGTGAGATGCTTTTAGGATGATGTGAAAAACTGATCTACGCATGGAAGCATGCATAAGAATAAAGGTTTTACCTGCAGTTATATCAGGTGGGAGAAAAATGCAAGGCAAAGAGCCAAGATCAAGGAAAAAAATGCCTCTCTGTGGTATATTACTGTGCAATTAGGTACGTGTGAAAGGTAGCAGATGAGGATCTATCTTGCTATGAAACACTGCTGCAAAGAAACCCTAAAAGCCCAGTAAAATGTTCCCATATGGCAGTCCATAAATTCCAAGACATGACCCTCATTCTGCCTTCAAAGATACATCTGTGGAGTGCACAAGCCTTTTTTCCCCTGTCACTATCCTTGAAAAATCCCTGCTCATGCTGCCATGCTAATCCAGCCACGATGCATTCGTCAGGAATGTGTTTGCGTGCTGTCTTCTTACACAGGAGAAAAGCATTTTTGGGAGGCCAGGACTGAACATGGGATGAGAGCAGTCCAAGAACAGAAGGCACGAACCCACGCTGCTCCACCGCTAAATAATCTGCACTGCTGAGGATTCAATTTGCTGCTAACCACCCCCTAATTGATGCAGTTAGGTCCTGCTCTAATTCCATACCTGCATCACAGCCCAAGCCTAAGCCTGCTTCCATGGACATCACTGGCAAACCTGTCATTTATTTCAATAACAGCAGGATTGGATCTGCTTTCACCTGAGGAGGCCAAAATGTTGCACCTGAAATGCCACCAAGAGCTGCTGTGCATGCCACACATAGCCCTCAGCATGAAAGTGCATAAAGGGCATTTTAAGGGAGGTATCATTTCATGGAAGTATAATAGGGTGTTTACAAAATTAATGGCACAGAAAAGGTTTTGCATGGAACCAAAAGTGTGCTGCATTTCGCAGTGGTGTGCCTTCCATGCTCTATGGAAAATCAGCCTTAGCCCAAATTTTGCCACCTCTGCTTTGATGTGGGTGACCCGTGTGACCACCATCTCCTCTGCTGCCCAAGCACTGCTGCACATCTACCATGGCTATCCAGCACTGTCAGCAGTAGCATTAACTGCTCTCCCCTTTACCACTCTGAATTCCATATTTTGAGGGATCTTGCTGGCTTCAGGTGGCAGCAAGTGTACATGTTGCAACAAGGGATGGCGGTCGAAGCCCTGACTGTGGTCTTCAGGCACCCACATTTCAGTGCCAAGCCACACCACTTTGCTGTGGTCTGATGTCCTGTGGTATCAGTTGACAGTTTTCTCTTAGTTTATTGTAAAAATAATATAAATATTTGTAGAATTTGGTTTCATTAGCAAAACCTCCTTTCTCTAATTCTGCTTTTCCACTGGAGGAGATGGAGAGTCTGCATGGCTGCAGCAAGATCCAAATTGTCTTTCATTTGAAACACCATCATGAAATAATAAAACGGGTTTGTTGAAAGAATAGAGTCCAACAATCTCCATGAAGGCAGCTCATTACAGCCGACTTGCCTTTCTCAGTGGTGCTGACACAGAGGAGCTTGAGCAAAGTCAAATTGGACTAAATTGGTGTGAATTCGGCACAAATGTCCAACAAATAGAGTTTTGAAATGAGAGGTTTTCTTCTGCCTGCAAATAGCATTTTTCCTTCTCTATAATCACTGTCATTATAATCTCCCACTGAAACGTGCTTGGTGTTTGACCATAGATGTATTAAATGTTTGAAAGCAGTTGATTTAGTTCTACTGAGATTTAGCAAATTTATAAGAAATATCTCAGTGCTTTCTTGTTGAATGTAAATGAAACCGAGGGTGTCATGTTTCTGCCCTGTTGTGGTGGCAGAAAAAGGAAATAAACACAGTCAGAATCAGGTCCAAATGTTTCTGATACATAAGACATTTTATGGCTATATTTTCCTCTTGCTTCACCTGGTTTTTGCACCCCAGAAGCCAGGAAAGAAACATCTTTATAAGAACAAGGAGATCAAGCCTGGGTTAAAGAACCAGATGCCATTTATTCCCAGTCTGGCAAATGACCCCAGAGTATAGGGTAAAAAGTGTGAATAAAACGACACAGACCTCCTCACCAGAGACCAGTGAGTCTGTTTATTTATTCAGCTTATACAGTCCTTGTTTTATACTTGGATACATATGAATAACAACACAATTTTAAGCCTGTGCCAGCTGGTTTGTTTAAGACTCTAACTACTTTTACACCCAGGGCATGCTGAAAAGAGTGAAAACACCTTCCCACGACGAAACCAACCCACCCACCAGTCCCCATCAGAGAACCTTGGCGCCTCTACTCTAAATTCATTCTTAATGAACTCTCTTCTCTCTCTCAAGCATTTTACAGATGATGTTAAGGTACTTATAGGGCTTTACAAAATTGATTATATATATTTTAATAATTTCCTTGTGTTTTTCAGTTAATACTTCCAATAGATCTACCATGATATGAACTGAACTATTTTTTCCCGTGATTTTCCTCCTTCCTTGAATACCTTTTTCCACTGCACCAAGCACTCAACTGGACCCATCTCGTTCTCTTCTTCCTCCTGTGCTCTCCATCTCTCCCAGTACAGAACCCACCCTAATATCTGTCATCCCCAGATCTTTCTTTTCCAATACCAAGCCCCAGATCCTCGCAATGATGCTATACTGGAAAGATAATGACTTTTTATATTTGACTTTTAAGAAGTCTTATGAGGTTTTCAGGTAAAGAAAAGGTTATATCAATAACTATTACTTTTGTCAGCTCCTATATACAGCTACAATTTACTGCTTTGCATTCTTTCTACCTGTGGAAAGGCTTATCCTTTTTCTTCTCAGCCTTTCATACCTCTATTCTGCTATATATACTACTTTGCCTTCACAACCTATAGCAGGTGTGAAATATGGTGATTTGACCTGACCAATTTTTTCATGGCACAGGATGTGGTTTTTTGACTTTTTTTTCTGGCAATCCTAGAAGCAGCCCAAAGCCCCAGGCCTGTCTGTAGACATTATCTGTCCTCTTGGTCCTTGGCATGACAGGCATCATCTGACCTCGCAGCACATCCCAGTATGACCTTTCTACATCATATGCTGGGAACAACGTATCAAGGGGGGAGTGGAAAGCAACTGGGCATGATCCACCACGGTGTCTCCCATCCATACCATGGAGGAGTGTCCCTGACAAGCTCATTTTGCTGAACTTGCAAATAAAATAATTTGATTGTGATTGTTCAGCAGAGTAACATGAAAAAAATGCCCGTAAGTTCCTTTTCAGGAAGTTGCACACAAAATGGTAAGAGTGAAGGGGAAAACACCTCAGTTAAACATTAGAGGAATTTGTATTCACCGGCCCTCATGGGCCAGAAAAAAAAGACTGGTTCTGAACGTTTTTGTTTCCACTTATCCCTCACTTACTAATCCAGAGTTTCTAACATTTATAATATTCTGCTTCACTATTACGCATTAGCTAAGCTTATAATGAACATGGTATGAATGTACATGGCGCAGCATATTATGAACAGCTCTGATTGACGGTGCCGTGCAGTGATGACAGCACTGTGTTTTGCTTTCATTTTTGGAGACTAAGTGGCTTACATGTGGTCCCATTTAAAGGATGTCTGGGTGGCAGCTGCATTCTCCTATGTGCTTATGAGAGGGAAATGAGCTTTTCAGTCCCAAAATACTGCAGAAAAGGGTTATGTAAAAGGGCTGCATGCAGCTATTGAAAGGGGAAAATATCCTCTTCAGACAATGTGACTTCCTGTTGACAAAATACAAATGTCTTGGACATCACTCTGAAATGTCACGCAAGATTTTTGATGCTTTCCAGACCAGTGTCCAGCCTGGGATCAGAATGATCTTTGAGAGCATTGTCCTTGAAGAATGAGATTCCTTTGAAGCTGTACATCTGAAATAGCCAACCTCCTCCCAGATTTAAACCTCCCTCTTTAAATACCTCATGTTTAGGGATGCTGTGTCCATAGCAGCGCCCTTCCAGTCATGGGCAGCCCATTGCCCTTCTCTGAGAGGCAGGCATATACTCGTGACCTTTCTTTTCCATTTGCAGACACTTTGCACTTTAGAAACTATGCAGCACTGAAAAAGATCAAACACACATACTCAGTATAGAGTTAGGATGGGGGAAAAGCAAATCTAATTTTAAATGCAGGAAAAGGGATGAGATAGTTGAACATTTGGACAAAATGAGAGGAACAACACTAGTTTGGGAAATGTTGTGAGCAGACACAGTTCAAGTAGTGCCAGGGAAGATTAAGATCAGATATTGGGAAAATTTCTTCACTGAAAGAGTGGTCAGGCACTGGAACAGACTGCCCAGGGAAGTGGTAGAATCACCATCTCTGGAAGTGTTCAAAAAGCATGTAAATGTGGCACTTGGGGATATGGTTTACTGGTGGACCTAGCTGTGCTGGGAGAATGCTCAGAACAGATGATCTCAGAGGGCTTTTTCCAACTTTAATGATTCTATCATTCTATGTCCCATGAAATACCTCTCTTCATCAGGCTCAACAGATATTTATCTCTATGACTGTGCAAGAGTATCTGAAAGCCCATGTGGAAGCCAATGGTGGGAGCTATAAACACCTCCTGCTGTTCTTTCTACGGACTGTGGTTGAATAAGACCTGACAGCGTATATCTCCTCCCTTTTCTTGGATGCTGGCAAGCACTATTTTTATCCTTTTTCCTTTTTTATAGCATGGACTGTCCCCACAGCTCAGCACTCATTTGCAGAGGGAAAGCCAAGGGCAATTGAGCAGCTCTTGTTGTGCTTTGGCACCAAACAGCAGAGCTGAGAAGTGAGTGAATAAGCAAATGAGTCCTGCCAAAACAAGATGGTCACTGTAAGTGGAGTTGTGGCCTCCAGTGAGGAGGTTGACAACAGAGGGCTGACCCAGCAAAATGTTGGTTTATTTATACATTTCAGCATATGCCGAATGCATGCACTGTATTGTATTCCCTGAGGGAAGAGTAGGGTGGAATGAGAGAAGGGGAACTGTGTGATGGAAAATATACTCCATAAAACACACATGCTAGGGCTGCACATCTGAGACCTGGACACCAATTGCCAAGGAGAAAAACTCCTAAGGGATGTTCAGAGGTCTCTATCTCCTGCTTAGGATTCAGAGGCTGCCAGTACTGAGGGCTGGTGCATATAGTATTTAGTACATCTGGTGCCCGGGAGGAAAATGGGCTGTAGGCACATCTGACATGGTCTTCCCATATGTGGTGCTGAATATGGATGTATACTACCGTGGTCCCTCCTGCACCCACCACCATCATTCAGGACACCCACAGGTGGACTCCACAAGGCTCTCCCCTGTGACCTCAAATCTGAGCAGCTCTGCCAAGTCTCTACCATCAAAGGGCACTCATATTTAGGATAAATTTCCTTCTCCTTTCAGCCACCTCTGTACTACAAAGTGGAAGAGATAG